>NW_020621381.1:5852259-5907453 GCF_003573695.1 Papaver somniferum | reverse complement strand
GTTAATTCTTTAATCTTAACGAACAATGAGTTATTGGTAATAAGCCTACAACCAAACTAAGCCGTTACCTATACTTTTGTGTATTCTTTTGAACCATCTTCTTAAATTTACCAGTTTTAGTATATTATTAGGTGTTTTAAATAGTTTCTAGTGATCCACGTGACATCTATAAATTCTTTAATCTTATAGAACAATGAGTTATTGATAATAAGCCTAGTACGAAATTAAGCAGCTTCTTATACTTTTGTGTATTCTTTTGAACCATCCTCTTAAATTTACCAGTTTTAGTTTATTATTAGATGTTTTAAACAGTTTTTAGGTGTCCAGGTGACATCTATTAATTCTTTAATCTTGAAGAACTGTGAGCTATTGATAATAAGCCTACTACGAAACTAAGCAATTACTATCATTTTTGTGTATTCGTGTGAACCATCCTCCTAAATTTACCAGTTTTAGTATATTATTAGATGTTTAAAATAGTTTCTAGCGGTCTTGGTGACATCTGTTAATTCTTTAATGTTAACGAACTATGAGTTATTGATAATGAGCCTACAACCAAATTAAGCCGTTACCTATACTTTTTTGTATTCCTTTGAACCATCCTCTTAAATTTACCACTTTTAGTTTATTATTAGATATTTTAAACAGTTTCTAGGTGTCCATGTGACATTTATTAATTCTTTAATCTTGATGAACTATGAGTTATTGATAATAAGCCTACTAAGAAACTAAGCAATTACCTAAATTTTTGTGTATTCGTTTGAAACATCCTCTTAAATTTACCAGTTTTAGTATATTATTAGATGTTTTAAACAGTTTCTAGCGCTCCAGGTGACATCTGTTAATTCTTTGATCTTAACGAACTTTGAGTTATTGGTAATAAGCCTACAACCAAACTAAGCCGTTACGTATACTTTTGTGTATTCTTTTGAACCATCCTCTTAAATTTACCAGTTTTAGTATATTATTAGATGTTTTACACAGTTTCTAGTGATCCAGGTGACATCCATTAATTCTTTAATCTTAAAGAACTATGAGTTATTGATAATAAGCCTACTAAGAAATTAAGCAGCTCCCTATACTTTTGAGTATTCTTTTGAACCATCCTCTAAAATTTACCAGTTTTAGTTTATTATTAGATGTTTTAAACAGTTTTTAGGTGTCCCGGTGACATCTATTAATTCTTTAATCTTGAAGAACTGTGAGTTATTGATAATAAGCCTACTACGAAACTAAGCAATTACTATCATTTTTGTGTATTCGTGTGAACCATCCTCCTAAATTTACCAGTTTTTGTATATTATTACATGTTTAAAATAGTTTCTAGCGGTCCTGGTGACATCTGTTAATTCTTTAATGTTAACGAACTATGAGTTATTGATAATGAGCCTACAACCAAACTAAGCCGTTACCTATACTTTTGTGTATTCCTTTGAACCATCCTCTTAAATTTACCACTTTTTGTTTATTATTAGATCTTTTAAACAGTTTATAGGTGTCCATGTGACATCTATTAATTCTTTAATCTTGATGAACTATGAGTTATTGATAATAAGCCTACTAAGAAACTAAGCAATTACCTATATTTTTGTTTATTCGTTTGAACCATCCTCTTAAATTTAAAAATTTTAGTATATTATTAGATGTTTTAAACAGTTTCTAGCGCTCCAGGTGACATCTGTTAATTCTTTGATCTTAACGAACTATGAGTTATTGGTAATAAGCCTACAACCAAACTAAGCCGTTACGTATACTTTTGTGTATTCTTTTGAACCATCCTCTTAAATTTACCAGTTTTAGTATATTATTAGATGTTTTACACAGTTTCTAGTGATCCAGGTGACATCCATTAATTCTTTAATCTTAAAGAACTATGAGTTATTGATAGTAAGCCTACTACGAAATTAATCAGCTCCCTATACTTTTGAGTATTCTTTTGAACCATCCTCTAAAATTTACTAGTTTTAGTTTATTATTAGATGTTTTAAACAGTTTCTAGCGGTCCAGGTGACATCTATTAATTCTTTAATCTTAATGAACTATGAGTTATTGATATCAAGCCTACTACGAAACTAAGAAGTTATCTACACTTTTTTGTATTCTTTTGAACCATCCTCTTAAATTTACTAGTTTTAGTATATTATTAGATGTTTTAAGCAGTTTCTAGCGGTCCAGGCGACATATGTTAATTATTTAATCTTAACGAACTATGAGTTATTGATAATAAGCCTACTAAGAAACTAAGCAATTACCTATACTTTTATGTATTCTGTTGAACCATCCTCTTAAATTTACCAGTTTTATTATATTATTAGATGTTTTAAACAGTTTCAAGCGGTCCAGGTGACATCTATTAATTCTTTATTCTTAAAGAACTACGAGTTATTGATAATAAGCCTACTACGAAATTAAGAAGCTACCTATACTTTTGGGTATTTTTTTGAACTATCCTCTAAAATTTACAAGTTTTAGTTTATTATTAGATGTTTTAAACAGTTTCTAGGTGTCCATGTGACATCTATTAATTATTTAATCTTGAAGAACCATGAGTTATTGATAATAAACCTACTAAGAAACTAAGCAATTACCTATATTTTTGTGTATTCGTTTGAACCATCCTCTTAAATTTACCAGTTTTAGTATATTATTATATGTTTAAAACAGTTTCTAGCGGTCCAGGTGACATCTGCTAATTCTTTATTCTTAAAGACCTAGGAGTTATTGATAATAAGCCTACTATGAAATTAAGCAGCTACCTATACATTTGTGTATTTTTTTGAACCATCCTCTAAAATTTACCAGTTTTAGTTTATTATTAGATATTTTAAACAGTTTCTAGCGGTCCAGGTGACATCTATTAATTCTTTAATCTTAATGAACTATGAGTTATTGATATCAAGCCTACTACAAAACTAAGCAGTTATCTACACTTTTTTGTATTCTTTTGAACCATCCTCTTAAATTTACTAGTTTTAGTATATTATTAGATGTTTTAAACAGTTTCTAGCGGTCCAGGTGAGATATGTTAATTATTTAATCTTAACGAACTATGAGTTATTGATAATAAGCCAACTAAGAAACTAAGCAATTACCTATACTTTTGTGTATTCTGTTCAACCATCCTCTTAAATTTACCAGTTTTATTATATTATTAGATGTTTTAAACAGTTTCAAGCGGTCCAGGTGACATCTGTTAATTCTTTATTCTTAAAGAACTACGAGTTATTGATAATAAGCCTACTACGAAATTAAGCAGCTACCTATACTTTTGTGTATTTTTTTGAACCATCCTCTAAAATTTACAAATTTTAGTTTATTATTATATGTTTTAAACGATTTCTAGGTGTCCATGTGACATCTATTAATTATTTAATCTTGAAGAACCATGAGTTATTGATAATAAACCTACTAAGAAACTACGCAATTACCTATATTTTTGTGTATTCGTTTGAACCATCCTCTTAAATTTACCAGTTTTAGTATATTATTATATGTTTAAATCAGTTTCTAATGGTCCAGGTGACATCTGTTAATTCATTATTCTTAAAGAACTAGGAGTTATTGATAATAAGCCAACTATGAAATTAAGAAGCTACCTATACTTTTGTGTATTTTTTTGAACCATCTTCTAAAATTTTCCAGTTTTAGTTTATTAATAGATGTTTTTAACAGTTTCTAGGTGTCCATGTGACATCTATTAATTCTTTAATCTTGAAGAACAATGAGTTATTGATAATAAGCCTACTAAGAAACTAAGCAATTACCTATACTTTTGTGTATTCTGTTGAACCATCCTCTTAAATGTCCCAGTTTTCGTAGATTATTAGA
Organism: Papaver somniferum; assembly: GCF_003573695.1. Lineage (NCBI taxonomy): Eukaryota > Viridiplantae > Streptophyta > Magnoliopsida > Ranunculales > Papaveraceae > Papaver > Papaver somniferum. The sequence continues at coordinate 5,903,625 of NW_020621381.1, read as the reverse complement.
TGTTTTAAACAGTTTCTAGTGGTCCAGGTGACATCTATTAATTCTTTATTCTTAAAGAACTACGAGTTATTGATAATAAGCCTACTACGAAATTAAGCCACTACCTATACTTTTGTGTATTTTTTTGAACCATCCTCTAAAATTTACCAGTTTTAGTTTATTATTAGATGTTTTAAACAGTTTCTAGGTATCCATGTGACATCTATTAATTCTTTAATCTTGAAGAACTATGAGGTTTTGTTAATAAGCCTACTAAGAAACAAAACAATTACCTAAATTTTTGTGTATTCATTTGAACAATCCTCTTAAATTTACCAGTTTTATTTTATTATTAGATGTTTATAACAGTTTCCAGGTGTCCATGTGACATCCATTAATTATTTAATCTTGAAGAACTATGAGTTATTGATAATAAGCCTACTAAGAAACTAAGCAATTACCTATATTTTGTGTATTCGTTTGAACCATCCTCTTAAATTTACCAGTTTTAGTATATTATAATATGATTAAAACAGTTTCTAGCGGTCCAGGTAACATCTATTAATTCTTTAATCTTAAGGAACTATGAGTTATTGATAATAACCCTACAACCAAACTAAGCTTTTACCTATAGTTTTGTGTATTCTTTTGAACCATCCTCTTAAATTTACCAGTTTTAGTATATTATTAGATGTTTTAAACAGTTTCTAGCAGTCCAGGTGACATCTGTTAATTATTTAATGTTAACGAACTATGAGTTATTGATAATAAGCCTACAACCAAACTAAGCCGTTACCTATACTTTTGTGTATTCTTTTGAACCATCCTCTAAAAATTTCCAGTTTTAGTTTAGTATTAGATGTTTTATACAATTTCTAGCTGTCCAGGTGAGATCTATTAATTCTTTAATCTTAAAGAACTATGAGGTATCCATAATAAGCCTATTGCGAAACTAAGCAATTACCTATATCATTTTTTTGTTCGTATGAACCATCCTCTTAAATTTACCAATTTTAGTTTATTATTAGATGTTTTAAACAGTTTCTAGGTGTCCATGTGACATCTGTTAATTTTTTAATCTTGAAGAACTATGAGTTATTGATAATAAGCCTTCTAATAAACTAAGCAATTACCTATATTTTTGTGCATTCGTTTGAACGATACTCTTAAATATACCAGTTTTGGTTTGTTATTAGATGTTTTAAGCAGTTTCTAGTTGTCCAAGTGACATATATTAATTCATTAATTCTAAAGAGCTATGAGTTATTGATAGTAAACCTACTACGAAACTAAGCAGCTACCTATACTTTTGTGTATTATTTTGAACCATCCTCTTAAATTTAGCAGTTTTAGTTTATTATGAGATGTTTTAAACAGTTTCTAGCGGTCCAGGTGACATCTATTAATTCTTTAATCTTAATGAATTATGAGTAATTGATAATAAACCTATTACGAAACTAAGCCGTTACCTATAATTTTGTGTATTCTTTTGAACCATCCTCTTAAATTTACGAGTTTTAGTTTATTATTAGATGTTTTAGATAGTTTCTACCTGCCAATTGACATCTGTTAATTCTTTAATCTTGAAGAACTATGAGTTATTGATAATAAGCCTACTAAAAAGTTAAGCAATTACCTATATTTTTGTGTATTCGTTTGAACCATCCTTTTAAGTTTACCAATTTTAGTATATTATTAGGTGTTTTAAATAGTTTCTAGCGTTCCAGGTGATATCTGTTATTTCTTTAATCTTAACGAACTATGAGTTATTGATAATAAGCCTACAACCAAAATAAGCCGTTACCTATACTTTTGTGTATTCTTTTGAACCATCATCTTAAATTTACCAGTTTTAGTATATTATTAAGTGTTTGAAACAGTTTCTAGCGGTCCAGTTGACATCTTTAAATTCCTTAATCTTAAAGAACTATGAGTTATTGAAAATAAGCCTACCACGAAACTAAGCAATTACATATACCTTTGTGTATTCTTTTGAACCATCCTATTAAATTTACCAGTTTTAGTTTATTATTAGTTGTTTAAAACAGTTTCTAGCTTTCCAAGTGACATCTATTAATTCATTAATCTTAAAGAGTTATGAGTTATTGATAATAAGCCTACTACAAAACTAAGCAACTACTTATAGTTTTGTGTATTCTTTTGAACCATCCTCTTAAATTTTGCAGCTTAGTTTATTATTAGATGTTTTAATCAGTTTCTAGCGGTCCAGGTGACATCTATTAATTCTTTAATCTTAATGAACTATGAGTAATTGATAATAAGCCTACTACGAAACTAGGCCGTTACCTATAATTTTGTGTATTCTTTTGAACCATTCTATTAGATTTACCAGTTTTAGTATATTATTAGATGTTTTAAACACTTTCTAGCGGTCTAGGTGACATCTATTAATTCTTTAATGTTAAAGAACTATGAGTTATTGATATCAAGCCTACTACGAAACTAAGCAGTTATCTACACTTTTGTGTATTCTTTTGAACCATCCTCTTAAATTTACCTGTTTTAGTATATTATTAGATGTATTAAACAGTTTCTAGCGGTCCAGGTGACATCTATTAATTCTTTAATCTTAAAGAACTATGAGTTATTGATAATAAGCATACTACGAAATTAAGCAGCTACCTATACTTTTGTGTATTCTTTTGAACCATCCTCTAAAATTTACCAGTTTTAGTTTATTATAGATGTTTTAAACAGTTTCTAGGTGTCCATGTGACATTTATTAATTCTTTAATCTAGAAGAACTATGAGTTATTGATAATAAGCCTACTAAGAAACTAAACAATTACCTATATTTTTTTGTTGTTCGTTTAAACCATCCTCTTAAATTTACCAGTTTTAGTTTATTATTAGATGTTTTAAACAGTTTCTAGGTGTCCATGTGACATCTATTAATTCTTTAATCTTGAAGAACTATGAGTTATTGATAATAAGCCTACTAAGAAACTAAGCAATTACCTATATTTTTGTGTATTCGTTTGAACCATCCTCCTAAATTTACTAGTTTTGGTTTATGATTAGATGTTTTAAACAACTTCTAGTTGTCCAAGTGACATCTATTAATTCATTAATCTTAAAGAGGTATGAGTTATTGATAGTAAACCTACTACGAAACTAAGCAGCTACCTATACTTTTGTGTATTCTTTTGAACCATCCTCTTAAATTTAGCAGTTTTAGTTTATTATGAGATGTTTTAAACAGTTTCTAGCGGTCCAGGTGACATCTATTAATTCTTTAATCTTAATGAATTATGTGTAATTGATAATAAGCCTATTACGAAACTCGGTTGTTACCTATAATTTTGTGTATTCTCTTGAACCATCCTCTTAAATTTACCAGTTTTAGTTTATTATTAGATGTTTTAAACAGTTTCTAGCTGTCCAGGTGACATCTGTTAATTCTTTAATATTGTAGAACTATGAGTTATTGATAATAAGCCTACTATGAAACTAAGCAATTACCTATATTTTTGTGTACTCGTTTGAACCATCCTCTTAAATTTACCAGTTTTAGTATATTATTAGGTGTTTTAAATAGTTTCTAGCGGTCCAGGTGACATCTGTTAATTCTTTAATCTTAACGAACTATGAGTTATTGATAATAAGCCTACAACCAAAATAAGCCGTTACCTATACTTTAGTGTATTCTTTTGAACCATCCTCTTAAATTTACCAGTTTTAGTATATTATTAGATGTTTTAAACAGTTTCTAGTGGTCCAGGTGACATGTATTAATTCTTTAATCTTAAAGAACTATGAGTTATTGATAATAAGCCTAGTACGAAACTAAGCAGCTGCCTATACTTTTGTGTATTGTTTTAAACCATACTCTTAAATTTACCAGTTTTACTATATTATTAGATGTTTTAAACAGTTTCTAGCGGTCTAGTTGACATCTATTAATTCATTAATCTTAAAGAACTATGAGTTATTGAAAATAAGCCTACCACGAAACTAAGCAATTAGATATACGCTTGTGTATTCTTTTGAACCATCCTCTTAAATTTACCAGTTTTAGTTTATTATTAGATGTTCTAAACAGTAGTGATCCATATTATTTGAGCACACCTGAAAAACACTTATCTATATGTTGTAGTATCCAAGGAGTTTCGTTAGACTTTATGAACTTATCTATATTACCAGCACTTTCTGACTCTGATTTTTAAATGGCACTTACGATTTATGGTTTTCAGCAAGTCATTTTGCAAGTCAATTGCTGATGTTAGTCCATGAACCATGATAGTAGACAGTAGTAACAATCTAATGGATTTTGTTTTCTTTTCTTGTCCAAGTTATTTTCCTTTATTGGTTTGAATTCTGTGAGTGTTTTGTTATTTAACCATGATAGTAACTAGTAAGTAATGTACTGATTTTTGTGTCTTTGACCTATTCTTTGTGGCTCCATCCAGATTCCAGGATGTCAAGTGTACAAGAACAAACTCATTATAATGATGTTATGAGTAGTGACGGTGAGGATGATGATGTTGAGATGGTAGATCCTTTGGATGGCTCTACAACTGTTGATTGTGCACGTGCACCAGTTTCAGGTGAAAAGGAACATAAACTTAGATCTGATGTTTGGGAATATTTTGATCTCATTAAATATAAAGATGGATCAAAGAAGGGAGTGTGCAAGGCTTGTAAAGTGGGATATAAATATGATAGCCAGAAAGGTGGAACCTCATCTATGAAAAGGCATAAGTGACGTGAGCGTCATTCTCAGGACATAGGGCAAATGATTTTATCTTCAAAGAATGGCCAGTTGTCTTCCCGCTTACGCAAAATTGATCAGATGAAGTTTCGGGATCTTATTTCAGAATTACTCATTGCAAGAAATGTCCCATTGGCTTTGGTGGAGTGGAAAGAATTTATGGACATATGTGCTTATCTAAATGAGGATGCTAAACCAATATCAAGGAATACTGGGAAAGCCGATATCGTCAAAAAACATAATGCACAAAAAGAAGTTATTCGAAACATATTGAAACTTGCTCCAGGTACGATTCAAAATGCTTTTGCTTCAGTTTTGATCCCATTTCTCTCGAAATGCTTTTGCTTCAGTTTCATTTGCTTTCTCTTCTGAAATTTTCTGTTTAACCAATAGCCAATTATCCCAAGCAGAAGTATTATGACTATGCTTACTCCAACACCTGTGGATCAGTTTGAAGGATTGGTTAAACATATGCCTCGCATGTTCCATTTCAGTAAACTGTAAATGTACATCGCGTTAGAAACTGTATCTAAATGAAAAATCATTATCATATACTCTATATATTACCTGATGATTCAATCACAACGATACGAGTCTTCGTTTGTTTTCTTGATCAGCTGGAAGTCTTTGTTCGTCAGGTGTACAATAGTTTATGAGCTCGTTAATCTCTAATTTTTCATCTGGTGGACAACTACAATTATAGCTTCCAGAGTGTTGCTGCATATAACATCTTCTCCACGCTTGTGTGGTTCTTTACATTCATCAATATCTGTGTAGAATAGATGCAACTACTCATCAGGTGTTTATCACTCGTGCACAAGGAAAAAGTAGACATTTTGTATTGGATCATATAGCTAGGAATATTTTGACTCATCTGAATCTAATTTATCGCATCGTAATTAATTATGATAAGATTTGATGATATGTATGTGTAATCCTTACAGGTAGGATGTGTCTAACATCAGACATGTGGACCTCTGTTACGACTACAGGGTATATAAGCTTAACTGTCCACTTTGTTAATCAAAATTGGGAACTAAAGAAGTATCTACTGAATTTTTGTGAACTTCCACCACTTCATACAGGTGAAGCACTTACTTGAGTGTTCAGATCTTTTATTTTATGTGCATGTGATATTTTACTTCAGTCTTGAGTCTTGACTCTTGAGATCTTCCACCACCTCATACATGTGAAATTGTGAACTGAAGTACTTAATTGGGACTGGGAGTTTAACTTTTGTGTTCCACTACCTCATACAGGTAAAAACCTTTCTGCCAAGCTATTTGCAATGATAGAAGATTGGGGAATTGAAGAAAAAGTATCCAACATCACCTTGGATAATGCTGCAAATAACGGAGCTTGTGCTAGAATTATGCAGATTAGACTTGTTGCAAAGAAGATCCTGTTTAACAAGGGAAAATACTTTCATGTGCGTTGTTGTGCTCACATCTTAGCTCTTATTGTAAAAGATGGACTTGTGAAGATTGATCCAGTTGTGCTTAAGTTAAGAAAGTCAGTGAAGTCGCTTAAAAAGTCCCAAGTAAGAAAACAAAAATTCTTGGACATTGTTGATACTTTAGGAATGTCTGCAGTAAGAAGGGGTGTTCGTCAAGATGTTAAGACAAGGTGGGTTTCCACTTTTATTTTGTTATACAGTTAAAGAATGGTATTATTGTTTATAATATACTCATTGAATGTTTGTTACTTTTTTTTATACAGATGGAATTCAACTTATCTTATGTTAGACAGTTGTCTTGTGTATAGAAGTGTTTTCGCTCACTTGAAGGAGGTGGATTCAGACTATACAAACTGCCTAACTGACGAAGAATGGGATCAAATTGAAGTGGTCACAAAGTTCCTCAAGACGTTTTATGATCTCACAACTTTGTTTTATGGTAGTAAGTATCCTACCTCCAATCTATATTTTGAAGGAGTTTGTCAAGTTCAGGTGTTATTAAAAAAAGAAAGCACAAATGAAATTGAATTCATTAGGGACATAGTGAAAGAGATGCAAGAAAAGTTTAACAGTTATTGGGAGAACTTAAGTCCTATATTAGCTATGGCACTTGTGTTAGATCCTAGATCGAAACTGAAGTATCTAAACTTTGCTTATTCCAAGTTGTATCCTGATGTAAGACAATTAGAAAGTAAAGTTTCTGATGTGCGTGAAGATATGAAAAAACTTTATAATGAGTATTACACCTTGTCAAGAGCTTCTGGTAGTGGAACTCAGAATTTTGGTATTCAAACTGGTGCAAATTCTGCCCATCAAGGAAGTGAGTGGATCCAGGTAATTTTGGTATTCAAACGGGTGCAAACTTTATGAAGTTATATTATATGTCCTCCTCATTATAGAACATAACTGGTCCTTGCACTCACTTATTACTTGTTTCATGCAGGAATATGTTGCAGCACAGGAAAGTGGTGGTGATCTGCAATCTGACTTGTCAGAGTTGGATCAATATCTTAGCGAGAAATATGGATTTGTTAATCAACCGCTCGATATCCTAATGTATTGGAAAGCCCAGGAACAACGATTTCCAGTACTTTCAAGAATGGCAGGGGATATTTTGTCAATTCCTATTTCAACCGTCGCTTCGGAATCTGCATTCGGCATTGGTGGAAGAGTAATTGATCGGTTTCGCAGTTCTTTATTACTTGAAAATGCTGAGGCGTTGATAACAAGTCGTGATTGGAAACATGGAGTTGGTAAGTGTGCCTAATTGGCACCGCGTAATTCCGTAATACTTCATTTAGTTGAATGTGTAAATTTCATATATAACTTTGATTGTTTTTATCCATGTAGGAAAAGAAGATATGGATGAAGACAATGGGATTATTGGAGAAGATGTATTAGGATTTGAACTTGGTGCAGTGGAGGATAGGACAGATGAGAATGGGGAAGTAAGTTCTTATGCGTCTAATTAGTATGCGTACTTCTTCAATATAAAGCGGGGTAATTATGCAAATTCCATGTTTTTTACTTGAATATTTTCTTTTGTTTGATTTATTTTTGCTTGAAATTACAGATTCATATTGAATAGTCGGAGCTACTCAAAGATAGACATGGAAAATGAGAATTTTTTTGGACAGACAGTTATCGCAGTGTCTCCAAATTTTGTATAAAAAAGATGTTGGAGATGTTTTTTTGGACAGTTATCACTTTTTTTTGATTAATCACAATATACATTTTGTGCAGGAAGTGGTTATTAATATCTTTATTGTTGCACTTGGTGATACAAAGTACAAAGTTACAAACAATGGTATTACTACGGTTTCGAAGGTTTTTTTTTTTTTTTGAAGATATCATGAACTGACTGATGAGTACTAAACTACAATGATTAGCATACTGTGTATCTGTGACTCTGTGTTCCTCTCATGATGCAAAACTAGTGTCAAATTATTATTAAGTTTTGCAATTTTCTTGATTCTTTCATTAAGTTTTTTAATTTCGGTGCGACACCGAGTCACTGACTGTTGAATCTGTATTCTGTAATCTGTTGATTGAAATTGAATTGAATGGAAATGTCAAATGAATTAGATGAATGTTAGGTTGCAGGAGCAGGAGTTTTTGATGGCCTGAATGTGGTCGGAATCGGAAATGATCCAGAAATCAGAGGAAACTAAGCAGAAACCAGCTAACCCGTGAACCCGCAGGTTTAACCCGTTACGGGTGCGGGTTGATGAAATGACCACCCGTGAAGAATATCAACCCGCGGGTTTTGACCCGTGTTAACCCGAAACCGTGTAACCCGTAACAAGCCAGCCCCGGCCCGCCCGTTTTCCAGCTCTAGTTCAAAAGAATACACAAAAGTATAGGGAGCTGCTTAATTTCGTTGTAGGCTTATTATCAATAACTCATAGTTCTTTAAGATTAAAGAATTAATATATGTCACCTGGATCGCTAGAAACTTTTTAAAACATCTAATAATAAACTAAAACTGGTAAATTCAAGAGGATGGTTCAAAAGAATACACAAAAGTATAGGTAGCTGCTTATTTCGTAGTAGGCTTATTATCAATAACTCATAGCTCTTTAAGATTAATGAATTAATAGATGTCACCTGGATAGATATAAACTGTTTAAAGCATCTAATAATATATTAAAACTGGTAAATTTAAGAGGATGGTTCAAAAGAATACACAAAATTATAGGTAACGGCTTAGTTTCGTAGTATGCTTATTCTCAATTACTCATAGTTCATTAAGATTAAAGAATTAATAGATGTCACCTGGACTGCTAGAAACTGTTTAAAACATCTAATAATAAACTAAAACAGGTAAATTTAAGAGGATGGTTCAAAAAAATACACAAAAAATTATAGGTAACGGCTTAGTTTCTTAGTAGGCTTATTATCAATTACTCGTAGTTCATTAAGATTAAAGAATTAATAGATGTCACCTGGACTGCTAGAAACTGTTTAAAACATCTAATAATAAACTAAAACTGCTAAATTTAAGAGGATGGTTCGAAAGAATACACAAAAGTATACGTAGCTGCTTAGTTTTGTAGTAGGCTTATTTTGAATAACTCATAGTTCATTAAGATTAAAGAACTAATAGATGTCACCTGGACCGCTAGAAACTGTTTATAACATCTAATATATTTCTTTTTCTCGGTCAAATAAAATTAAAAAAGCGAAAAACTGTACAGGGACTAGGTCTTCCTAATGATTATCCGTGAGGCCACTCACTGGAAAACCTATTTGAAACGATAATAAACCCTTCCAGGCCATTCCACAGATGGAATAAAACCTGGCCTACCCTCAAAAAACTCAAAAATATCCTCAACCAGCAATCAGGCTTTCTTGGCCGAAGCATCAGCTGAGAAATTAACCTCCCTATATCTATGAATATAACGAACGTTTATGTCGTAAGACTTCACAATTTTTCACTTCTGCACCAGTTGCCAAGGCAGCTCACCCTTTTGAAAATCTTGAATGCAACTCTTCGAATCCGAACAAATGCAAATACTCCGCATATTCCATCTCTTAGCCATAATCGCACCATAAATAATCGCACAAACTTCCGAATAGAAATTGGTTTGCCAACCAAGTCCAACACAAAGAACACCAAGCACCTCCGAACTTGCATCACGGAAAACAACACCTGAACCAGCTTGGCCTGGGTTTCCGAAAGATGCACCATCACAACAGATCATGATTTCATCTTGATTACGAAGAGTCCAACTAATCTCAATTGGGGTAGACGTTTTGCATGATCTATGCTGCACCTTGAAATAATTCAGAATGCGTAACTCCTCTAAAGTATTATGCATGTGGCCTTTCATTCTAATTGAATTATCACGAATTACCTGATAAACTCTCCCTTTAAAGCCCAGCCAATTAACTGCCATATTATCAAAATAAGATTTATTACATAACTTCCATAACTCCGTGACAATTGCAAGATTTGCAAATAACCACAAGTCCTTTATCATTCTGCTTCGACCCTTAGCAGCCTTATACGAGTCACCAGGTCTTCATTTGGATCCAACTTGAAAATTCCAGCCACCCAAGCCCAAATCTTCCTAGCAACTCTGCAATGCCAAGTGATGTGGCTAAGAGTTTCGCAACTTTTTCTGCATAAGCGGCACATATTAGGCATGCTCCTACCTGTCTTCTTAATAATATTGTCTTTACTAGCACAACATTGCTTGGCCTAAATCTTCCAGTATTGCACACTCAAGGTAGGGTGCACAACCTGTCTAGTAAAAATATTTACACAAGGCACAGCTTCCGCAGGCGATTTAAGAGTGTCCTTAGCCGACTTAACTGAAAAAACGCCTTTCCCATCTAAATCCCAAATTTTATAATCCTCACCACTAGCAATAACAGGCAAATTTTCCACATCAACATTACAACTAATCATCAAATCTCTTGTTTTATCAGGAATAACCCAAACTCCATCAAAAATGATATCACTTACTTTAGCATTAAAATCATTAGGGCCTTTGGAAGTGATACCAAGTCTTTGCGCAATAGAAAAATCACCACACCAATTATCAAAAAATAGGGAAGTATTAACACCATTACCTATAATTGAGCGTGTATGCTTCTGCATGAAATTGTAAACCAAACGAATTCCAGGAAAAACTGAAGAACCCAACTTATAATTTATCAGATTGCCATTGATCTTAAAGTATTTGGCCTTCAAAAATCTGGCCCAAATCTTGTTTGAATCCCGAATAGAAATCCAAAGCTTCATTGGCATAGCCCTATTAACATCATTTAACTTCTCAATGCCAAGACCACCTTCACGCTTTGAAAGACATAGATCATCATATAGAACCGTAAAATATTTACGTTTCTCAGCATCACCGGACCAAAGAAAATTTCTAATGGCCCTCTCAACTTGCTTAATAACCGTGCACGACCATTTATAAACAGCCATGCAATAAATAACATAACTAGAAATCACCGACTTAATTAGCACAAGCCTCGCCTGAAATGATAAAAGTTTACCTTTCCAGCCATCCAGCCAGCTTGTCCATAATCTTCTCAACAACTTGGCGAACATGAATATGCCGAACAATACCAGGATTCAATTGGATACCTAAGTATTTATCAGGAAACATAGCTCTCTCCATACCCAAATAGTTAGAAATAGCAATAGCACGAGAAATTCTATCACCTCTAAAATAAAACTTGCTCTTTGCATAGTTTACGCACTGGCCAGACGCACGTTCATACAAAACAAGCATATTCTTCAAATTTTGCAAACTATGAAGATTACCTCTGCAGAATATGAGGATATCATCCACAAAAAGCAAGTGTGTAGGCGCCACACCTTTTTTACTAACCATAACATTCATACTATGATTTGCAAACAACTTTGAAAGATTGCGACTTAAAACATCTTCAATAAGAACAAATATCAAAGGTGGGAGAGTATCACCTTGACGCAGACCTCTAGTAATACTGAAATAACCTTCAGGGCAGCCATTAATCATGACAGAAATCCGAGCTGAGCTAAGGATATTAAGAACTCACATGCACCAAGAATCAGAAAAGCCATATTGATGAAAAACTTCAGCTATGAAATCCCAACTTACCGTATCAAAAGCTTGAGAAATATCCAGTTTGAGGCTAACATTTCCATGCTTCCTTTCCGTATTAATCTCATTGATCAATTCAGACGCAAAAGCTATATTCTCATGTATGTTTCTACCCTTCATAAACGCCACTTGCTCTTCAGAGATCAGCTTATTTAGCACAGTACCAAGCCTGGTAGCCATAATATTAGTAATGATCTTGAAGAAAAAATTACTCAAGCCAATTGGCCTATAATCTTTAATAGCATCAGATTTGTTATATTTTGGAATAAGAACAATAAAACTAGAGTTAATGCCATTGAGAATTTTACGCATAGACCAACAGTTTGCAATGGCATTAAAGAGATCTCTAGAAATAATGTCCCAACACTGTCTATAGAAAGAACCTGTGAAGCCATATGGGCCAAGCGCAGAATCAGCTCCCAAGTCAAAAACCGCCACTCTAACTTCCTCCAAAGATGGTATAGCATCCATATAAGCACTCTCAGCAACTGAAATTCTCTCATGTTCAATATCAAATAAAACTGGATCAATATTAACGTCACCACCATTGAACTTGGCCTGATAATGATTAACAATGAAATCCTTTATCTCATCCTGCAAAAACAAAGTAGTATCGTTAGAAACCTTAAGCTCTGAGATGGTATTTTGACTTCTCTTCATGCGGATGCTATTATGAAAGAAATGAGTATTTTGGTCACCATCCTCCAACCAAGTTACTCTCGACTTCATCTTAAGCATAATTTCCAACTCCGTTCTCACATCATCAACAACCTTTTTGGCATCCGCAACCTTTACGAATTGAAACTCATCAGCCGGATCATAATCAAGAAAATCATTCTCAGTTTCAAGTTTCAATTCAGCCTGCTTCGAGCGAAACTGCACATCTCCAAAAATAGTTCTGTTCGAAATGTTCAACACCTTCTTTAATCTGTTCAGCTTAGAAATAAAAACAAAAGGGGGAGCACCATTAAGATCCAAATTCCAGTTGACCTCAACCAACTGCATAAAACCTGGATGGGAAAGCCACATCTTCTGAATTCGAAAAGGAACTCTAGCCGGCCTTGGATTTTCAAAAGCAAACCCAAAAAGGGGGGAATGATCTGAACTAACCCTAGGCAAGGCCTTGCATCTCCAGTTCGCATACTTATAGCACCAAGCATCATTAACAACCGCCCTATCATGTTTTGAGACAATTATTTGAGCTCCACTTCTACAATTAGACCAAGTATATTTTTTACCAATAGCATCAGCCTCAACCAAACCATTGTCAGAAATCCAGCTACGAAACTCATTCATATAAACCTCTTTGATCGACCTTCCTCCCTTCTTTTCCTCCAGGCGTAAAACGCAATTAAAATCTCCCAATACCAACCAAGGAATAGATATAAAACCTAAACCCAATTTACGCCAAAGTCTCTTTCTTACCTCCGGATTATAAGAAGCATGGACAGCCGTAATGAAATCCCCCGTAAAATTCACAGTAATTGCTTGCTTTGAAGTAGATAAAATATCAGGCCTCAATAGAGTATTCCTCCATAAAATCCAAATATTACCTTTTTATCTATCAACCTCATTTGTAATAACATCTTCACCAAGATCCACCAATTTAAGTGACCTAACAAAACGTACATTGCAGAAAATATGCGGCTCTGCAATGCAAATTACGCCAGGTTTGTGCAAGAAAGAAAGCTCATGCAACTTGGCTCTTGCACCATCCTTATCCAAGCCTTGAGCGTTCCAATAAAAAATACGCATTAATTAACCATGGTCCTTGAAGGTCTTGCTGAACCCTTATCATCTTCCTTGCGTGTCTGACTTCTACCTCTTCTAACAACTTGGCCATCATCCTCAACCAGCTTGGCACCAGGTTTGCTTTTCTTTTTTGGCGCGGTTTTAACAGCGCTCTTCTTAGACAAATTATCCAACTTCTTCTTCTCAGTTAACTCTCTTTTAAGTTTATCTTCCTCATCTTTAGCGGCACTCCATTCCAATTTTTCAGCTTCAGTCTTTACATTACTAGTACAAGTAGATTGCAAAGAATCTGGCGGCTTTTCTTTAATAGGCAATGCATCAGCTTCAGTGCTTTCTTCTTCATCTTCATCATCTTCAATACCAGTTTCAAACATATTAGAAGTCTCAAGAACTTCTTCAGTTCGAACTGGAGAGGATCTTCTACCCGTTCTAGTTGGAGAACTAAAACCATCATCAATTTTTTCCAAAACAAAATTAGATTGCATCTCACCTGTTATTAAGAGAGAGTCTTGAACTTGTTGCGTTTGTGAAACATCTTGTTTAGCAACTTCTTGTTGGTGTTTCTCTAAGTCCAAAATACCATCTTCTTCTTGAGCACGCTTCTCTTCCTCTTGCCTCTTCTTTGCCATACGCAATTGTCTAGTATTTTGCAATTTAGCCAAGAGAGCATCTTGTTCTATTTTTGCAAGATCTGCAGCTTTAGCCATATCATCATCTATCTTTTTTTGTTCATCATAAACTTTGTAAAGTTCTTCTTCCTCCTTTTCAAGGTCCAAAGAGATTGTAGCAGCATCATCAGCAAGGTCACGCAAAGTTGTAAGATTAGTTCTAGCGGATTCAGGCAAGGCATGCGGAATGTCCGCAATATTGCCATCTCCAACATTACTCAAAGATGGAATGGGAATCAGAATACGACGCGCAATATGTCTAACTCCTCCAATACATAACCCATCATTGTTATCTTTGGGATCCAATGATTGTTCTCCTCCTCCTCCAGTGTATGCCGGCGGTGGAGGCTTATCTTTTGGCTTAACATATTTTTCCTTCTTTCAATAATCCTTCAGTTCATCCATTTCAGCCTTGAGGGCCGCACGTTTCAATGCATCCTCCTCAGCATCATGCAACTTCTCCAAATTTTTATACTTAGCCGATCTGCATTGGGATAAAGTGTGACCAACTGATTTACAATGATCACAAAATTCTGGCTTATTCAAAAAATCATAATCAAGATGAAAACCCTCCGGAAAATCTTCATCATCAATGACAAGCTTAGTCAAAGATTTTGAAAAATCTATATCCACAAGTATCGCAACAAAATAGCCATATTCAACTCTTAGTGTTCTTGGATCAACATCTACAGGCTTTCCAAGGACACGAGCTATTCGAAATAAGATTTCCTCCTCCCAATATTCAAAGTGAAGATATGGAAAATGCACCCAAACTGTTGCCCTTGAGTTTTTTTCCGATTCAGGATTATACATAGGTGTCCATGGCAGCATCTTTAATTGTTGTTCCTTAACTTTCCACGGACCTTCATAGCTAATTCTTTTACGATCAACTTCATTGTTAAGCTTAATGACAAAGTAACCTTTCACCCATGGAATAAACTGGACTTGGCCTGTTGATTTCCATCGATCGCATAGAATGCGCTTTACATCTTCAAACTTAGCACCTAGGGTTTTAAAATCAAAACGGCCTACAATACTGAATTTTCATATTTCTTTGGAACGTCGAATGACATCTTTAGAAATTGTGATCACAATCTCCCCTGTAGAGGCACGAACTGGAGGATGTGAAAAAGAGTCCGCATCAATATTGGACATAACAATTGATTTCTTCTTAACTATATTTGCATACGAACTACTCCCATCTTTGGAATTGTCCGCATCAAGATTAGGGTTACCTTTTTTTGGAACATAAGTTAATCTTGGCCTTGAATGTGATCGATTCCTATTTTGAGCACGATCATGGCGTTGCTGATTTGGATTATGCCCATATCAGGCGGAACTGATTGATTCAGCGCCATTGACGCCAAATCTTAGCACAAAGAACGCAAAGAGAAAAGAGGAGAGAAAAAACTGGAGCTACTCCGACCAAACCCTAGGTTTAAAACATCTAATAATAAACTAAAATTGGTAAATTTAAGAGGATGGTTCAAAAGAATACACGAAAGTGTAGGTAACTGCTTAGTTTCGTAGTAGGCTTGATATCAATAACTCATAGTTCATTAAGAATTAATAGATGTCTCCTGGACCGCTATCAACTGTTTAAAACATCTAATAATAAACTAAAACTGGTAAATTTTAGAGGATGGTTTAAAATAATACACAAAAGTATAGGGAGATGCTTAATTTCGTAGTAGGCTTATTATCAATAACTCATAGTTCTTTAAGATTAAAGACTTAATATATGTCACCTGGATCGCTAGAAATTGTTTAAAACATCAAATAATAAACTAAAACTGGTAAATTTAAGAGGATGGTTCAAAAGAATACACAAAAGTATAGGTAGCTGCTTAATTTCGGAGTAGGCTTATTATCAATAACTCACAGTTCTTTAAGATTAAAGAATTAATAGATGTCACCTGGACCGCTAGAAACTATTTAAAACATCTAATAATATACTAAAACTGGTAAATTTAAGAGGATGGTTCAAAAGAATACACAAAAGTGTAGGTAACTGCTTAGTTTCGTAGTAGGCTTGATATCAATAACTCATAGTTCTTTAAGATTAAAGAATTAATAGATGTCACCTGGACCGCTAGAAAGTGTTTAAAACATCTAATAATATACTAAAAATGGTAATTTAATAGAATGGTTCAAAAGAATACACAAAATTATAGGTAACGGCTTAGTTTCGTAGTAGGCTTATTATCAATAACTCATAGCTCTTTAAGATTAATGAATTAATAGATGTCACTTGGACAGCTAGATAAGGCTTCAATTGCACAACACAAACAATATGGATCACTATAGTACCTCTAACTCCTGCACTATCAGTTCAGCTCCATCACAACTATGACCTCACCACAACAACATCATCACCAAATGTAGTTTAACTTATCCATTCCTGCACCACTAGATCACTCAAAATACACACAGAACAAGTAAATTCTTCATCAACATCTTCTCAGTCACTATACAACAACCCAACAGCCACACTAAAGCTATCACCATTACCATTTACTTGTCCAGTTCACTACAACAAACAAAGTTTTGTGTAACTGATGTAAATACCACTTCTAAAACTCAGTTTCTGTTTCATTCTTAATAAGTACCAACCTATGTAAATCAAAATAAACCTAAACCCCAATCAATACAGCTCCATTTTATATCGACATAATTCTTAACCTCATAAGCATTCACATAATCTTAATAATGAACTGAAGGCTATACTAATTTACTTACATAAATATTTACCTTGCAAAATGACTCAATCATCAACTTTGGTCATTGATTGAGCAGTGAAAGTTTGAAACATAACCAATCTAAAGAAATTATCAGACATGACATGAATTACATAAACATAACCAATCTAGGATTAGAACTTAGAAGATTACCTGTCCTCAATTCTGAATCTTCCACAACAAGATGAAGAATTAGCAGAGATTATTAACAAAACCGCAATTCGAAAATCTGAAAAAACTCAAACTAATTGAATCACTATTTGCAGAAGTTAAGATGGAGAAGAAGACTCGTTGTTTTGAAGATTAAAATCAATTAGAAATCACATTTAGTTGTTATGGTTGGGAACTTGGGATCCATGTTTCCCCCGCCTATTTTCTTCTACAACCAATATACAAACAACATAATTTTGGATACCATGAATCAAAATATATGAATAACAATAACATCCTAAGAAATTAAACAAAATAGAGGAGTTGACAGTAATTTCAGGTTGAAGCTAAAGGTCAAAACCAAAATCATCAGATCTATGAAGACAAACATGTAGTATCCATGTAATTTAAACATGTTTCTGTTGAATGATCTTCAATTCATACATATAAACATTGAAAGCAAAATCGTTCGAAAAATTCAAATGATGAAATTAAAAAAATCAGAGATTCAGAATCTCTAAAATTGTTCTTCTAATGATCAGTTTACATAATAAAGATGAAGACCAAAAGATAAAGAGATGAAGAAGATACCTGTAGAGTGTAGATTCAGAGAAGAAGAAAGAAATCAAGCACAGATTCAGAGAAGATAACGCTGCTACTGCTAGGGCTCTTCTCTTCTCTTTTTCTCTTATGTTTTATTTATGCTCAGGCTCAGACTCGGACACATATAGAAACTGATAGGGACACGCGGCATAAATGGACTACGGGTATACGGGTTATATCCGCGGATTTACGGGACGGGCCGGGTTTATCCGTTTTCACACAAGCCGGCGTTTCTCCAACCCTAACCCGTCTTGTTAATACAACCAGCCAAGCCGGGTACGGGTTTTCACGGGCCGGATCGGATTTATCCGCGGGTTTTGGCTGGTTTGCCAGCTCTATTTTGAACCATCCTCTAAAATTTACCAGTTTTAGTTAATTATTAGATGTTTTAAACAGTTTCTAGCGGTCCAGGAGACATCTATTAATTCTTTAATCTTAATGAACTATGAGTTATTGATATCAAGCCGACTACGAAACTAAGCAGTTACCTAAACTTTTTGGAATTCTTTTTGAACCATCCTCTTAAATTTACCAGATTTGGTATATTATTAGATTTTTTAAACAGTTTCTAGCGGTCCAGGTGACATCTATTAATTCTTTAATCTTAAAGAACTATGAGTTGTTGATAATAAGCCTACTACGAAATTAAGCAGCTACCTATACTTTTGTGTATTCTTTTGAACCATCCTCTTAAATTTACCAGTTTTAGTTTATTATTAGATGTTTTAAACAGTTTCTAGCGGTCCAAGTGACATCTATTAGTTCTTTAATCTTAATGAACTATGAGTTATTCATAATAAGCCTACTACGAAACTAAGCCGGTACCTACACTTTTGTGTATTCTTTCGAACCATCCTCTTAAATTTACCAGCTTTAGTATATTATTAGATGTTTTAAACAGTTTCTAGATGTCCAAGTGACATCTATTAATTCATTAATCTTAAAGAGCTATGAGTTATTGATAATAAGCCTACTACAAAACTAAGCAGATAACTATACTTTTGTGTATTCTTTTGAACCATCCTCTTAAATTTAGCAGTTTTAGTTTATTATTAGATGTTTTAAACAGTTTCTAGCAGTCCAGGTGTCATCTATTAATTCTTTAATCTTAATGAACTATGAGTAATTGAGAATAAGCCTACTACGAAACTAAGCCGTTACCTATAATTTTGTGTATTCATTTGAACCATCCTCTTAAATTTACCTATTTTAGTTTATTATTAGATGTTTTAAACAGTTTCTAGTTGTCCAAGTGACATCTGTTAATTCATTAATCTTGAAGAACTATGAGTTATTGATAATAAGCCTACTACGAAACTAAGCAATTACCTATATTTTGTGTACTCGTTAGAACCCTACTATTAAATTTACCAGTTTTAGTATATTATTAGGTGTTTTAAACATTTTCTAGCGGTCCAGGTGACATCTGTTAATTCTTTAATCTTAACGAACTATGAGTTATTGATAATAAGCATACAACCAAAATTAGCCGTTACCTATACTTTTGTGTATTCTTTTGAACCATCCTCTTAAATTTACCCGTTTTAGTATATTATTAGATGTTTTAAACAGTTTCTAGCTATCCAAGTGACATCTATTAATTCATTAATCTTAAAGAGCTATGAATTATTGATAATAAGCCTACTACAAAACTAAGCAGCTACCTATACTTTTGTTTATTCTTTTGAACCATCCTCTTAAATTTAGCAGTTTTAGTTTATTATTAGATGTTTTAAACAGTTTCTAGCAGTCCAGGTGACATCTATTAATTCTTTAATCTTAATGAACTATGAGTAATTGAGAATAAGCCTACTACGAAACTAAGCCGTTAGCTATAATTTTGTGTATTCTTTTGAGCCATCCTCTTAAATTTACCAGTTTTAGTATATTATTAGATGCTTTAAACAGTTTATATCTGTCCAGGTGACATCTATTAATTCATTAATCTTAAAGAGCTATGAGCTATTGATAATAAGCCTACTACGAAATTAAGCAGCTACCTATACTTTTGTGTATTCTTTTGAACCATCCTCTTGTATTTACCAGTTTTAGTTTATTATTAGATGTTTTAAAAAGTTTCTAGCGATCCAGGTGACATATATTAATTCTTTAATCTTAAAGAACTATGAGTAATTGATAATAAGCCTACAACGAAATTAAGCAGCTCCCTATACTTTTGTGTATTCTTTTGAACCATCCTCTAAAATTTACCAGTTTTAGTTAATTATTAGATGTTTTAAACAGTTTCTAGCGGTCCAGGAGACATCTATTAATTCTTTAATCTTAATGAACTATGAGTTATTGATATCAAGCCGACTACGAAACTAAGCAGTTACCTAAACTTTTTGGTATTCTTTTTGAACCATCCTCTTAAATTTACCAGATTTGGTATATTATTAGATGTTTTAAACAGTTTCTAGCGGTTCAGGTGACATCTATTAATTCTTTAATCTTAAAGAACTATGAGTTGTTGATAATAAGCCTACTACGAAATTAAGCAGCTACCTATACTCTTGTGTATTCTTTTGAACCATCCTCTTTAATTTACCAGTTTTAGTTTATTATTAGATGTTTTAACCAATTTCTAGCGGTCCAGGTGACATCTATTAGTTCTTTAATCTTAATGAACTATGAGTTATTCATAATAAGCCTACTACGAAACTAAGCCGGTACCTACACTTTTGTGTATTCTTTCGAACCATCCTCTTAAATTTACCAGCTTTAGTATATTATTAGATGTTTTAAACAGTTTCTAGCTGTCCAAGTGACATCTATTAATTCATTAATCTTAAAGAGTTATGAATTATTAATAATAAGCCTACTACAAAACTAAGCAGCTACCTATACTTTTGTTTATTCTTTTGAACCATCCTCTTAAATTTAGCAGTTTTAGTTTATTATTAGATGTTTTAAACAGTTTCTAGCAGTCCAGGTGACATCTATTAATTCTTTAATCTTAATGAACTATGAGTAATTGAGAATAAGCCTACTACGAAACTAAGCCGTTACCTATAATTTTGTGTATTCTTTTGAACCATCCTCTTAAATTTACTTGTTCTAGTTTATTATTAGATGTTTTAAACAGTTTTTAGTTGTCCAAGTGACATCTATTAATTCTTTAATCTTGAAGAACTATGAGTTATTGATAATAAGCCTACTACGAAACTAAGCAATTACCTATATTTTGTGTATTCGTTAGAACCCTCCTCTTAAATTTACCAGTTTTAGTATATTATTAGGTGTTTTAAACAGTTTTTAGCGGTCCAGGTAACATCTGTTAATTCTTTAATCTTAACGAACTATGAGTTATTGATAATAAGCATACAAACAAAATTAGCCGTTACCTATACTTTTGTGTAATCTTTTGAACCATCCTCTTAAATTTAAGAGTTTTAGTATATTATTAGATGTTTTAAACAGTTTCTAGCGGTCCAGGTGACATGTATTAATTCTTTAATCTTAAAGAACTAAGAGTTATTAATAATAAGCCTACTAAGAAATTAAGCAACTACCTATACTTTTGTGTATTCTTCTGAACCATGCTATTAAATTTACCAATTTTAGTATATTATTAGATGTTTTAAACAGTTTCTAGCGGTCTATGTGACATATATTAATTCTTTAATCTTAAAGAACTATGAGTTCTTGATAATAAGCCTACTACGAAATTAAGCAGCTCCCGATACTTGTGTGTATTCTTTTGAACCATCCTCTTAAATTTACCAGTTTAAGTATATTATTAGGTGTTTTAAACAGTTTCTAGAGGGCCAGGTGACATCTGTTAATTCTTTAATCTTAACGAACTATGAGTTATTGATAATAAGCATACAACCAAAATAAGTCGTTACCTATACTTTTGTGTATTATTTTGAACCATCCTCTTAAATTTTCCAGTTTTATTATATTATTAGATGTTTTAAACAGTTTCTAGCGGTCCAAGTGACATCTATTAATTCATTAATCTTAAAGAGCTATGAGTTATTGATAATAAGCCTACTACGAAACTAAGCAATTACCTATATTTTGTGTATTCGTTAGAACCCTCCTCTTAAATTTACCAGTTTTAGTATATTATTAGGTGTTTTAAACAGTTTTTAGCGGTCCAGGTGACATCTGCTAATTCTTTAATCTTAACGAACTATGAGTTATTGATAATAAGCATACAACCAAAATTAGCCGTTACCTATACTTTTGTGTAATATTTTGTACCATCCTCTTAAATTTAAGAGTTTTAGTATATTATTAGATGTTTTAAACAGTTTCTAGCGGTCCAGGTGACATGTATTAATTCTTTAATCTTAAAGAACTATGATTTATTAATAATAAGCCTACTAAGAAATTAAGCAGCTACCTATACTTTTGTGTATTCTTTTGAACCATCCTCTTAAATTTACCAGTTTTAGTTTATTATTAGATGTTTTAAACAGTTTCTAGCAGTCCAGGTGACATCTATTAATTCTTTAATCTTAATGAACTATGAGTTATTCATAATAAGCCTACTACGAAACTAAGCCGATACCTACACTTTTGTGTATTCTTTTGAACCATCCTCTTAAATTTAGCAGCTTTAGTATATTATTAGATGTTTTAAACAGTTTCTAGCAGTCCAGGTGGCCTCTATTAATTCTTTAATCTTAATGAATTATGAGTAATTGATAATAAGCCTACTACGAAACTAAGCCGTTACCTATACTTTTGTGTATTGTTTTGAACCATCCTCTTAAATTTACCTGTTTTAGTATATTATTAGGTGTTTTAAACATTTTCTAGCGGTCCAGGTGACATCTGTTAATTCTTTAATCTTAACGAACTATGAGTTATTGATAATAAGCATACAACCAAAATTAGCCGTTACCTATACTTTTGTGTATTCTTTTGAACCATCCTCTTAAATTTACCAGTTTTAGTAAATTATTAGATGTTTTAAACAGTTTCTAGCTGTCCAAGTGACATCTATTAATTCATTAATCTTAAAGAGCTATGAATTATTGATAATAAGCCTAGTACAAAACTAAGCAGCTACCTATACTTTTGTTTATTCTTTTGAACCATCCTCTTAAATTTAGAAGTTTTAGTTTATTATTCGATGTTTTATACAGTTTCTAGCAGTCCAGGTGACATCTATTAATTCTTTAATCTTAATGAACTATGAGTAATTGAGAATAAGCCTACTACGAAACTAAGCCGTTACCTATAATTTTGTGTATTCTGTTGAACCATACTCTTAAATTTACCTGTTTTAGTTTATTATTAGATGTTTTAAACAGTTTCTAGTTGTCCAGGTGACATCGGTTAATTCCTTAATCTTGAAGAATTATGAGTTATTGATAATAAGCCTACTACGAAACTAAGCAATTACCTATATTTTTTGTATTCGTTAGAACCCTCCTCTTAAATTTACCAGTTTTAGTATATTATTAGGTGTTTGAAACAGTTTTTAGCGGTCCAGGTGACATCTGTTAATTCTTTAATCTTAACGAACTATGAGTTATTGATAATAAGCATACAACCAAAATTAGCCGTTACCTATACTTTTGTGTAATATTTTGAACCATCCTCTTAAATTTAAGAGTTTTAGTATATTATTAGATGTTTTAAACAGTTTCTAGCGTTCCAGGTGACATGTATTAATTCTTTAATCTTAAAGAACTATGAGTTATTAATAATAAGCCTACTAAGAAATTAAGCAACTACCTATACTTTTGTGTATTCTTCTGAACCATGCTATTAAATTTACCAGTTTTAGTATATTATTAGATGTTTTAAACAGTTTCTAGCGGTCTATGTGACATATATTAATTCTTTAATCTTAAAGAACTATGAGTTCTTGATAATAAGCCTACTACGAAATTAAGCAGCTCCCGATACTTGTGTGTATTCTTTTGAACCATCCTCTTAAATTTACCAGTTTAAGTATATTATTAGGTGTTTTAAACAGTTTCTAGAGGGCCAGGTGACATCTATTAATTCTTTAATCTTAACGAACTATGAGTTATTGATAATAAGCATACAACCAAAATAAGTCGTTACCTATACTTTTGTGTATTATTTTGAACCATCCTCTTAAATTTACCAGTTTTATTATATTATTAGATGTTTTAAACAGTTTCTAGCGGTCCAAGTGACATCTATTAATTCATTAATCTTAAAGAGCTATGAGTTATTGATAATAAGCCTACTACGAAACTAAGCAATTACCTATATTTTGTGTATTCGTTAGAACCCTCCTCTTAAATTTACTAGTTTTAGTATATTATTAGGTGTTTTAAACAGTTTTTAGCGGTCCATGTGACATCTGCTAATTCTTTAATCTTAACGAACTATGAGTTATTGATAATAAGCATACAACCAAAATTAGCCGTTACCTATACTTTTGTGTAATCTTTTGTACCATCCTCTTAAATTTAAGAGTTTTAGTATATTATTAGATGTTTTAAACAGTTTCTAGCGGTCCAGGTGACATGTATTAATTCTTTAATCTTAAAGAACTATGAGTTATTAATAATAAGCCTACTAAGAAATTAAGCAGCTACCTATACTTTTGTGTATTCTTTTGAACCATCCTCTTAAATTTACAAGTTTTAGTTTATTATTAGATGTTTTAAACAGTTTCTAGCAGTCCAGGTGACATCTATTAATTCTTTAATCTTAATGAACTATGAGTTATTCATAATAAGCCTACTACGAAACTAAGCCGATACCTACACTTTTGTGTATTCTTTTAAACCATCCTCTTAAATTTAGCAGCTTTAGTATATTATTAGATGTTTTAAACAGTTTCTAGCAGTCCAGGTGGCCTCTATTAATTCTTTAATCTTAATGAATTATGAGTAATTGATAATAAGCCTACTACGAAACTAAGCCGTTACCTATACTTTTGTGTATTGTTTTGAACCATCCTCTTAAATTTACCTGTTTTAGTATATTATTAGGTGTTTTAAACATTTTCTAGCGGTCCAGGTGACATCTGTTAATTCTTTAATCTTAACGAACTATGAGTTATTGATAATAAGCATACAACCAAAATTAGCCGTTACCTATACTTTTGTGTATTCTTTTGAACCATCCTCTTAAATTTACCAGTTTTAGTATATTATTAGATGTTTTAAACAGTTTCTAGCTGTCCAAGTGACATCTATTAATTCATTAATCTTAAAGAGCTATGAATTATTGATAATAAGCCTACTACAAAACTAAGCAGCTACCTATACTTTTGTTTATTCTTTTGAACCATCCTCTTAAATTTAGAAGTTTTAGTTTATTATTCGATGTTTTATACAGTTTCTAGCAGTCCAGGTGACATCTATTAATTCTTTAATCTTAATGAACTATGAGTAATTGAGAATAAGCCTACTACGAAACTAAGCCGTTACCTATAATTTTGTGTATTCTTTTGAACCATACTCTTAAATTTACCTGTTTTAGTTTATTATTAGATGTTTTAAACAGTTTCTAGTTGTCCAGGTGACATCGGTTAATTCCTTAATCTTGAAGAATTATGAGTTATTGATAATAAGCCTACTACGAAACTAAGCAATTACCTATATTTTGTGTATTCGTTAGAACCCTCCTCTTAAATTTACCAGTTTTAGTATATTATTAGGTGTTTGAAACAGTTTTTAGCGGTCCAGGTGACATCTGTTAATTCTTTAATCTTAACGAACTATGAGTTATTGATAATAAGCATACAACCAAAATTAGGCGTTACCTATACTTTTGTGTAATATTTTGAACCATCCTCTTAAATTTAAGAGTTTTAGTATATTATTAGATGTTTTAAACAGTTTCTAGCGGTCCAGGTAACATGTATTAATTCTTTAATCTTAAAGAACTATGAGTTATTAATAATAAGCCTACTAAGAAATTAAGCAACTACCTATACTTTTGTGTATTCTTCTGAACCATGCTATTAAATTTACCAGTTTTAGTATATTATTAGATGTTTTAAACAGTTTCTAGCGGTCTAGGTGACATATATTAATTCTTTAATCTTAAAGAACTATGAGTTCTTGATAATAAGCCTACTACGAAATTAAGCAGCTCCCGATACTTGTGTGTATTCTTTTGAACCATCCTCTTAAATTTACCAGTTTAAGTATATTATTAGGTGTTTTAAACAGTTTCTAGAGGGCCAGGTGACATCTATTAATTCTTTAATCTTAACGAACTATGAGTTATTCATAATAAGCATACAACCAAAATTAGCCGTTACCTATACTTTTGTGTATTCTTTTGAACCATCCTCTTAAATTTACCCGTTTTAGTATATTATTAGATGTTTTAAACAGTTTCTAGCTATCCAAGTGACATCTATTAATTCATTAATCTTAAAGAGCTATGAATTATTGATAATAAGCCTACTACAAAACTAAGCAGCTACCTATACTTTTGTTTATTCTTTTGAACCATCCTCTTAAATTTAGCAGTTTTAGTTTATTATTAGATGTTTTAAACAGTTTCTAGCAGTCCAGGTGACATCTATTAATTCTTTAATCTTAATGAACTATGAGTAATTGAGAATAAGCATACAACCAAAATTAGCCGTTACCTATACTTTTGTGTAATCTTTTGTACCATCCTCTTAAATTTAAGAGTTTTAGTATATTATTAGATGTTTTAAACAGTTTCTAGCGGTCCAGGTGACATGTATTAATTCTTTAATCTTAAAGAACTATGAGTTATTAATAATAAGCCTACTAAGAAATTAAGCAGCTACCTATACTTTTGTGTATTCTTTTGAACCATCCTCTTAAATTTACAAGTTTTAGTTTATTATTAGATGTTTTAAACAGTTTCTAGCAGTCCAGGTGACATCTATTAATTCTTTAATCTTAATGAACTATGAGTTATTCATAATAAGCCTACTACGAAACTAAGCCGATACCTACACTTTTGTGTATTCTTTTGAACCATCCTCTTAAATTTAGCAGCTTTAGTATATTATTAGATGTTTTAAACAGTTTCTAGCAGTCCAGGTGGCCTCTATTAATTCTTTAATCTTAATGAATTATGAGTAATTGATAATAAGCCTACTACGAAACTAAGCCGTTACCTATACTTTTGTGTATTGTTTTGAACCATCCTCTTAAATTTACCTGTTTTAGTATATTATTAGGTGTTTTAAACATTTTCTAGCGGTCCA
This sequence comes from Papaver somniferum, assembly GCF_003573695.1. Taxonomy (NCBI): domain Eukaryota; kingdom Viridiplantae; phylum Streptophyta; class Magnoliopsida; order Ranunculales; family Papaveraceae; genus Papaver; species Papaver somniferum. The sequence goes on along the minus strand of NW_020621381.1, from coordinate 5,876,805 downwards.
GGTGACATCTATTAATTCTTTAATCTTAACGAACTATGAGTTATTGATAATAAGCATACAACCAAAATTAGCCGTTACCTATACTTTTGTGTATTCTTTTGAACCATCCTCTTAAATTTACCAGTTTTAGTATATTATTAGATGTTTTAAACAGTTTCTAGCTGTCCAAGTGACATCTATTAATTCATTAATCTTAAAGAGCTATGAATTATTGATAATAAGCCTACTACAAAACTAAGCAGCTACCTATACTTTTGTTTATTCTTTTGAACCATCCTCTTAAATTTAGAAGTTTTAGTTTATTATTCGATGTTTTATACAGTTTCTAGCAGTCCAGGTGACATCTATTAATTCTTTAATCTTAATGAACTCTGAGTAATTGAGAATAAGCCTACTACGAAACTAAGCCGTTACCTATAATTTTGTGTATTCTTTTGAACCATACTCTTAAATTTACCTGTTTTAGTTTATTATTAGATGTTTTAAACAGTTTCTAGTTGTCCAGGTGACATCGGTTAATTCCTTAATCTTGAAGAATTATGAGTTATTGATAATAAGCCTACTACGAAACTAAGCAATTACCTATATTTTGTGTATTCGTTAGAACCCTCCTCTTAAATTTACCAGTTTTAGTATATTATTAGGTGTTTGAAACAGTTTTTAGCGGTCCAGGTGACATCTGTTAATTCTTTAATCTTAACGAACTATGAGTTATTGATAATAAGCATACAACCAAAATTAGCCGTTACCTATACTTTTGTGTAATATTTTGAACCATCCTCTTAAATTTAAGAGTTTTAGTATATTATTAGATGTTTTAAACAGTTTCTAGCGGTCCAGGTAACATGTATTAATTCTTTAATCTTAAAGAACTATGAGTTATTAATAATAAGCCTACTAAGAAATTAAGCAACTACCTATACTTTTGTGTATTCTTCTGAACCATGCTATTAAATTTACCAGTTTTAGTATATTATTAGATGTTTTAAACAGTTTCTAGCGGTCTAGGTGACATATATTAATTCTTTAATCTTAAAGAACTATGAGTTCTTGATAATAAGCCTACTACGAAATTAAGCAGCTCCCGATACTTGTGTGTATTCTTTTGAACCATCCTCTTAAATTTACCAGTTTAAGTATATTATTAGGTGTTTTAAACAGTTTCTAGAGGGCCAGGTGACATCTATTAATTCTTTAATCTTAACGAACTATGAGTTATTGATAATAAGCATACAACCAAAATAAGTCGTTACCTATACTTTTGTGTATTATTTTGAACCATCCTCTTAAATTTACCAGTTTTATTATATTATTAGATGTTTTAAACAGTTTCTAGCGGTCCAAGTGACATCTATTAATTCATTAATCTTAAAGAGCTATGAGTTATTGATAATAAGCCTACTACGAAACTAAGCAATTACCTATATTTTGTGTATTCGTTAGAACCCTCCTCTTAAATTTACTAGTTTTAGTATATTATTAGGTGTTTTAAACAGTTTTTAGCGGTCCATGTGACATCTGCTAATTCTTTAATCTTAACGAACTATGAGTTATTGATAATAAGCATACAACCAAAATTAGCCGTTACCTATACTTTTGTGTAATCTTTTGTACCATCCTCTTAAATTTAAGAGTTTTAGTATATTATTAGATGTTTTAAACAGTTTCTAGCGGTCCAGGTGACATGTATTAATTCTTTAATCTTAAAGAACTATGAGTTATTAATAATAAGCCTACTAAGAAATTAAGCAGCTACCTATACTTTTGTGTATTCTTTTGAACCATCCTCTTAAATTTACAAGTTTTAGTTTATTATTAGATGTTTTAAACAGTTTCTAGCAGTCCAGGTGACATCTATTAATTCTTTAATCTTAATGAACTATGAGTTATTCATAATAAGCCTACTACGAAACTAAGCCGATACCTACACTTTTGTGTATTCTTTTAAACCATCCTCTTAAATTTAGCAGCTTTAGTATATTATTAGATGTTTTAAACAGTTTCTAGCAGTCCAGGTGGCCTCTATTAATTCTTTAATCTTAATGAATTATGAGTAATTGATAATAAGCCTACTACGAAACTAAGCCGTTACCTATACTTTTGTGTATTGTTTTGAACCATCCTCTTAAATTTACCTGTTTTAGTATATTATTAGGTGTTTTAAACATTTTCTAGCGGTCCAGGTGACATCTGTTAATTCTTTAATCTTAACGAACTATGAGTTATTGATAATAAGCATACAACCAAAATTAGCCGTTACCTATACTTTTGTGTATTCTTTTGAACCATCCTCTTAAATTTACCAGTTTTAGTATATTATTAGATGTTTTAAACAGTTTCTAGCTGTCCAAGTGACATCTATTAATTCATTAATCTTAAAGAGCTATGAATTATTGATAATAAGCCTACTACAAAACTAAGCAGCTACCTATACTTTTGTTTATTCTTTTGAACCATCCTCTTAAATTTAGAAGTTTTAGTTTATTATTCGATGTTTTATACAGTTTCTAGCAGTCCAGGTGACATCTATTAATTCTTTAATCTTAATGAACTATGAGTAATTGAGAATAAGCCTACTACGAAACTAAGCCGTTACCTATAATTTTGTGTATTCTGTTGAACCATACTCTTAAATTTACCTGTTTTAGTTTATTATTAGATGTTTTAAATAGTTTCTAGTTGTCCAGGTGACATCGGTTAATTCCTTAATCTTGAAGAATTATGAGTTATTGATAATAAGCCTACTACGAAACTAAGCAATTACCTATATTTTGTGTATTCGTTAGAACCCTCCTCTTAAATTTACCAGTTTTAGTATATTATTAGGTGTTTGAAACAGTTTTTAGCGGTCCAGGTGACATCTGTTAATTCTTTAATCTTAACGAACTATGAGTTATTGATAATAAGCATACAACCAAAATTAGCCGTTACCTATACTTTTGTGTAATATTTTGAACCATCCTCTTAAATTTAAGAGTTTTAGTATATTATTAGATGTTTTAAACAGTTTCTAGCGTTCCAGGTGACATGTATTAATTCTTTAATCTTAAAGAACTATGAGTTATTAATAATAAGCCTACTAAGAAATTAAGCAACTACCTATACTTTTGTGTATTCTTCTGAACCATGCTATTAAATTTACCAGTTTTAGTATATTATTAGATGTTTTAAACAGTTTCTAGCGGTCTATGTGACATATATTAATTCTTTAATCTTAAAGAACTATGAGTTCTTGATAATAAGCCTACTACGAAATTAAGCAGCTCCCGATACTTGTGTGTATTCTTTTGAACCATCCTCTTAAATTTACCAGTTTAAGTATATTATTAGGTGTTTTAAACAGTTTCTAGAGGGCCAGGTGACATCTATTAATTCTTTAATCTTAACGAACTATGAGTTATTGATAATAAGCATACAACCAAAATAAGTCGTTACCTATACTTTTGTGTATTATTTTGAACCATCCTCTTAAATTTACCAGTTTTATTATATTATTAGATGTTTTAAACAGTTTCTAGCGGTCCAAGTGACATCTATTAATTCATTAATCTTAAAGAGCTATGAGTTATTGATAATAAGCCTACTACGAAACTAAGCAATTACCTATATTTTGTGTATTCGTTAGAACCCTCCTCTTAAATTTACTAGTTTTAGTATATTATTAGGTGTTTTAAACAGTTTTTAGCGGTCCAGGTGACATCTGCTAATTCTTTAATCTTAACGAACTATGAGTTATTGATAATAAGCATACAACCAAAATTAGCCGTTACCTATACTTTTGTGTAATCTTTTGTACCATCCTCTTAAATTTAAGAGTTTTAGTATATTATTAGATGTTTTAAACAGTTTCTGGCGGTCCAGGTGACATGTATTAATTCTTTAATCTTAAAGAACTATGAGTTATTAATAATAAGCCTACTAAGAAATTAAGCAGCTACCTATACTTTTGTGTATTCTTTTGAACCATCCTCTTAAATTTACAAGTTTTAGTTTATTATTAGATGTTTTAAACAGTTTCTAGCAGTCCAGGTGACATCTATTAATTCTTTAATCTTAATGAACTATGAGTTATTCATAATAAGCCTACTACGAAACTAAGCCGATACCTACACTTTTGTGTATTCTTTTGAACCAACCTCTTAAATTTAGCAGCTTTAGTATATTATTAGATGTTTTAAACAGTTTCTAGCAGTCCAGGTGGCCTCTATTAATTCTTTAATCTTAATGAATTATGAGTAATTGATAATAAGCCTACTACGAAACTAAGCCGTTACCTATACTTTTGTGTATTGTTTTGAACCATCCTCTTAAATTTACCTGTTTTAGTATATTATTAGGTGTTTTAAACATTTTCTAGCGGTCCAGGTGACATCTGTTAATTCTTTAATCTTAACGAACTATGAGTTATTGATAATAAGCATACAACCAAAATTAGCCGTTACCTATACTTTTGTGTATTCTTTTGAACCATCCTATTAAATTTACCAGTTTTAGTATATTATTAGATGTTTTAAACAGTTTCTAGCTGTCCAAGTGACATCTATTAATTCATTAATCTTAAAGAGCTATGAATTATTGATAATAAGCCTACTACAACACTAAGCAGCTACCTATACTTTTGTTTATTCTTTTGAACCATCCTCTTAAATTTAGCAGTTTTAGTTTATTATTAGATGTTTTATACAGTTTCTAGCAGTCCAGGTGACATCTATTAATTCTTTAATCTTAATGAACTATGAGTAATTGAGAATAAGCCTACTACGAAACTAAGCTGTTACCTATAATTTTGTGTATTCTTTTGAACCATACTCTTAAATTTACCTGTTTTAGTTTATTATTAGATGTTTTAAACAGTTTCTAGTTGTCCAGGTGACATCGGTTAATTCCTTAATCTTGAAGAATTATGAGTTATTGATAATAAGCCTACTACGAAACTAAGCAATTACCTATATTTTGTGTATTCGTTAGAACCCTCCTCTTAAATTTACCAGTTTTAGTATATTATTAGGTGTTTGAAACAGTTTTTAGCGGTCCAGGTGACATCTGTTAATTCTTTAATCTTAACGAACTATGAGTTATTGATAATAAGCATACAACCAAAATTAGCCGTTACCTATACTTTTGTGTAATATTTTGAACCATCCTCTTAAATTTAAGAGTTTTAGTATATTATTAGATGTTTTAAACAGTTTCTAGCGTTCCAGGTGACATGTATTAATTCTTTAATCTTAAAGAACTATGAGTTATTAATAATAAGCCTACTAAGAAATTAAGCAACTACCTATACTTTTGTGTATTCTTCTGAACCATGCTATTAAATTTACCAGTTTTAGTATATTATTAGATGTTTTAAACAGTTTCTAGCGGTCTATGTGACATATATTAATTCTTTAATCTTAAAGAACTATGAGTTCTTGATAATAAGCCTACTACGAAATTAAGCAGCTCCCGATACTTGTGTGTATTCTTTTGAACCATCCTCTTAAATTTACCAGTTTAAGTATATTATTAGGTGTTTTAAACAGTTTCTAGAGGGCCAGGTGACATCTATTAATTCTTTAATCTTAACGAACTATGAGTTATTGATAATAAGCATACAACCAAAATAAGTCGTTACCTATACTTTTGTGTATTATTTTGAACCATCCTCTTAAATTTACCAGTTTTATTATATTATTAGATGTTTTAAACAGTTTCTAGCGGTCCAAGTGACATCTATTAATTCATTAATCTTAAAGAGCTATGAGTTATTGATAATAAGCCTACTACGAAACTAAGCAATTACCTATATTTTGTGTATTCGTTAGAACCCTCCTCTTAAATTTACTAGTTTTAGTATATTATTAGGTGTTTTAAACAGTTTTTAGCGGTCCATGTGACATCTGCTAATTCTTTAATCTTAACGAACTATGAGTTATTGATAATAAGCATACAACCAAAATTAGCCGTTACCTATACTTTTGTGTAATCTTTTGTACCATCCTCTTAAATTTAAGAGTTTTAGTATATTATTAGATGTTTTAAACAGTTTCTAGCGGTCCAGGTGACATGTATTAATTCTTTAATCTTAAAGAACTATGAGTTATTAATAATAAGCCTACTAAGAAATTAAGCAGCTACCTATACTTTTGTGTATTCTTTTGAACCATCCTCTTAAATTTACAAGTTTTAGTTTATTATTAGATGTTTTAAACAGTTTCTAGCAGTCCAGGTGACATCTATTAATTCTTTAATCTTAATGAACTATGAGTTATTCATAATAAGCCTACTACGAAACTAAGCCGATACCTACACTTTTGTGTATTCTTTTAAACCATCCTCTTAAATTTAGCAGCTTTAGTATATTATTAGATGTTTTAAACAGTTTCTAGCAGTCCAGGTGGCCTCTATTAATTCTTTAATCTTAATGAATTATGAGTAATTGATAATAAGCCTACTACGAAACTAAGCCGTTACCTATACTTTTGTGTATTGTTTTGAACCATCCTCTTAAATTTACCTGTTTTAGTATATTATTAGGTGTTTTAAACATTTTCTAGCGGTCCAGGTGACATCTGTTAATTCTTTAATCTTAACGAACTATGAGTTATTGATAATAAGCATACAACCAAAATTAGCCGTTACCTATACTTTTGTGTATTCTTTTGAACCATCCTCTTAAATTTACCAGTTTTAGTATATTATTAGATGTTTTAAACAGTTTCTAGCTGTCCAAGTGACATCTATTAATTCATTAATCTTAAAGAGCTATGAATTATTGATAATAAGCCTACTACAAAACTAAGCAGCTACCTATACTTTTGTTTATTCTTTTGAACCATCCTCTTAAATTTAGAAGTTTTAGTTTATTATTCGATGTTTTATACAGTTTCTAGCAGTCCAGGTGACATCTATTAATTCTTTAATCTTAATGAACTATGAGTAATTGAGAATAAGCCTACTACGAAACTAAGCCGTTACCTATAATTTTGTGTATTCTTTTGAACCATACTCTTAAATTTACCTGTTTTAGTTTATTATTAGATGTTTTAAACAGTTTCTAGTTGTCCAGGTGACATCGGTTAATTCCTTAATCTTGAAGAATTATGAGTTATTGATAATAAGCCTACTACGAAACTAAGAAATTACCTATATTTTGTGTATTCGTTAGAACCCTCCTCTTAAATTTACCAGTTTTAGTATATTATTAGGTGTTTGAAACAGTTTTTAGCGGTCCAGGTGACATCTGTTAATTCTTTAATCTTAACGAACTATGAGTTATTGATAATAAGCATACAACCAAAATTAGCCGTTACCTATACTTTTGTGTAATATTTTGAACCATCCTCTTAAATTTAAGAGTTTTAGTATATTATTAGATGTTTTAAACAGTTTCTAGCGGTCCAGGTGACATGTATTAATTCTTTAATCTTAAAGAACTATGAGTTATTAATAATAAGCCTACTAAGAAATTAAGCAACTACCTATACTTTTGTGTATTCTTCTGAACCATGCTATTAAATTTACCAGTTTTAGTATATTATTAGATGTTTTAAACAGTTTCTAGCGGTCTATGTGACATATATTAATTCTTTAATCTTAAAGAACTATGAGTTATTAATAATAAGCCTACTAAGAAATTAAGCAACAACCTATACTTTTGTGTATTCTTCTGAACCATGCTATTAAATTTACCAGTTTTAGTATATTATTAGATGTTTTAAACAGTTTCTAGCGGTCTAGGTGACATATATTAATTCTTGAATCTTAAAGAACTATGAGTTCTTGATAATAAGCCTACTACGAAATTAAGCAGCTCCCGATACTTTTGTGTATTCTTTTGAACCATCCTATTAAATTTACCAGTTTTAGTTAATTATTAGATGTTTTAAACAGTTTCTAGCGGTCCAGGAGACATTTATTAATTCTTTAATCTTAATGAACTATGAGTTATTGATATCAAGCCGACTACGAAACTAAGCAGTTACCTAAACTTTTTGGTATTCTTTTTGAACCATCCTCATAAATTTACCAGATTTGGTATATTATTAGATGTTTTAAACAGTTTCTAGCGGTCCAGGTGACATCTATTAATTCTTTAATCTTAATGAACTATGAGTTGTTGATAATAAGCCTACTACGAAATTAAGCAGCTACCTATACTTTTGTGTATTATTTTGAACCATCCTCTTAAATTTACCAGTTTTAGTTTATTATTAGATGTTTTAAACAGTTTCTAGCGGTCCAGGTGACATCTATTAGTTCTTTAATCTTAATGAACTATGAGTTATTCATAATAAGCCTACTACGAAACTAAGCCGGTACCTACACTTTTGTGTATTCTTTCGAACCATCCTCTTAAATTTACCACCTTTAGTATATTACTAGATGTTTTAAACAGTTTCTAGTTGTCCAAGTGACATCTATTAATTCATTAATCTTAAAGAGCTATGAGTTATTGATAATAAGCCTACTATTAAACTAAGCAGATAACTATACTTTTGTGTATTCTTTTGAACCATCCTCTTAAATTTAGAAGTTTTAGTTTATTATTAGATGTTTTAAACAGTTTCTAGCAGTCCAGGTGGCATCTATTAATTCTTTAATCTTAATGAACTATGAGTAATTGAGAATAAGCCTACTACGAAACTAAGCCGTTACCTATAATTTTGTGTATTCTTTTGAACCATCCTCTTAAATTTACCTGTTTTAGTATATTATTAGATGTTTTAAACAGTTTCTAGCGGTCCAGGTGACATGTATTAATTCTTTAATCTTAAAGAACTATGAGTTATTAATAATAAACCTACTAAGAAATTAAGCAACTACCTATACTTTTGTGTATTCTTCTTAACCATGCTATTAAATTTACCAGTTTTAGTATATTATTAGATGTTTTAAACAGTTTCTAGCGGTCCAGGTGACATATATTAATTCTTTAATCTTAAAGAACTATGAGTTGTTGATAATAAGCCGACTACGAAATTAAGCAGCTACCTATACTTTTGTGTATTCTTTTGAACCATCCTCTTAAATTTACCAGTTTTAGTTTATTATTAGATGTTTTAAACAGTTTCTAGCGGTCCAGGTGACATCTATTAGTTCTTTAATCTTAATGAACTATGAGTAATTGAGAATAAGCCTACTACGAAACTAAGCGGTTACCTATAATTTTGTGTATTCATTTGAACCATCCTCTTAAATTTACCTGTTTTAGTTTATTATTAGATGTTTTAAACAGTTTCTAGTTGTCCAAGTGACATCTGTTAATTCATTAATCTTGAAGAACTATGAGTTATTGATAATAAGCCTACTACGAAACTAAGCAATTACCTATATTTTGTGTATTCGTTAGAACCCTCCTCTTAAATTTTCCAGTTTTAGTATATTATTAGGTGTTTTAAACAGTTTTTAGCGGTCCAGGTGACATCTGTCAATTCTTTAATCTTAACGAACTATGAGTTATTGATAATAAGCATACAACCAAAATTAGCCGTTACCTATACTTTTGTGTATTCTTTTGAACCATCCTCTTAAATTTAGCAGTTTTAGTTTATTATTAGATGTTTTATACAGTTTCTAGCAGTCCAGGTGACATCTATTAATTCTTTAATCTTAATGAACTATGAGTAATTGAGAATAAGCCTACTACGAAACTAAGCCGTTACCTATAATTTTGTGTATTCTTTTGAACCATCCTCCTAAATTTACCTGTTTTAGTTTATTATTAGATGTTTTAAACAGTTTCTAGTTGTCCAAGTGACATCGGTTAATTCTTTAATCTTGAAGAACTATGAGTTATTGATAATAAGCCTACTATGAAACTAAGCAATTACCTATATTTTGTGTATTCGTTAGAACCCTCCTCTTAAATTTACCAGTTTTAGTATATTATTAGGTGTTTTAAACAGTTTTTAGCGGTCCAGGTGACATCTGTTAATTCTTTAAACTTAACGAACTATGAGTTATTGATAATAGGCATACAACCAAAATTAGTCGTTACCTATACTTTTGTGTAATATTTTGAACCATCCTCTTAAATTTAAGAGTTTTAGTATATTATTAGATGTTTTAAACAGTTTCTAGCGGTCCAGGTGACATGTATTAATTCTTTAATCTTAATGAACTATGAGTTATTAATAATAAGCCTACTAAGAAATTAAGCAACTACCTATACTTTTGTGTATTCTTCTGAACCATGCTATTAAATTTACCAGTTTTAGTGTATTATTATATGTTTTAAACAGTTTCTAGCGGTCTAGGTGACATATATTAATTCTTTAATCTTAAAGAACTATGAGTTATTGATAATAAGCCTACTACGAAATTAAGCAGCTCCCTATACTTTTGTGTATTCTTTTGAACCATCCTCTAAAATTTACCAGTTTTAGTTAATTATTAGATGTTTTAAACAGTTTCTAGCGGTCCAGGAGACATCTATTAATTCTTTAATCTTAATGAACTATGAGTTATTGATATCAAGCCGACTACGAAACTAAGCAGTTACCTAAACTTTTTGGTATGCTTTTTGAACCATCCTCTTAAATATACCAGATTTGGTATATTATTAGATGTTTTAAACAGTTTCTAGCGGTCCAGGTGACATCTATTAATTCTTTAATCTTAAAGAACTATGAGTTGTTGATAATAATCCTACTACGAAATTAAGCATCTACCTATACATTTGTGTATTCTTTTGAACCATCCTCTTAAATTTACCAGTTTTAGTTTATTATTAGATGTTTTAAACAGTTTCTAGCGGTCCAGGTGACATCTATTAGTTCTTTAATCTTAATGAACTATGAGTTATTCATAATAAGCCTACTACGAAACTAAGCCGGTACCTACACTTTTGTGTATTCTTTCGAACCATCCTCTTAAATTTACCAGCTTTAGTATATTATTAGATGTTTTAAACAGTTTCTAGTTGTCCAAGTGACATCTATTAATTCATTAATCTTAAAGAGCTATGAGTTATTGATAATAAACCTACTATTAAACTAAGCAGATAACTATACTTTTGTGTATTCTTTTGAACCATCCTCTTAAATTTAGAAGTTTTAGTTTATTATTAGATGTTTTAAACAGTTTCTAGCAGTCCAGTTGGCATCTATTAATTCTTTAATCTTAATGAACTATGAGTAATTGAGAATAAGCCTACTACGAAACTAAGCCGTTACCTATAATTTTGTGTATTCTTTTGAACCATCCTCTTAAATTTACCTGTTTTAGTTTATTATTAGATGTTTTAAATAGTTTCTAGTTGTCCAAGTGACATCTGTTAATTCATTAATCTTGAAGAACTATGAGTTATTGATAATAAGCCTACTATGAAACTAAGCAATTACCTATATTTTGTGTACTCGTTAGAATCCTCCTCTTAAATTTACCAGTTTTAGTATATTATTAGGTGTTTTAAACATTTTCTAGCGGTCCAGGTGACATCTGTTAATTCTTTAATCTTAACGAACTATGAGTTATTGATAATAAGCATACAACCAAAATTAGCCGTTACTTATACTTTTGTGTATTCTTTTGAACCACCCTCTTAAATTTACCAGTTTTAGTTTATTATTAGATGTTTTAAACAGTTTCTAGTGGTCCAGGTGACATGTATTAATTCTTTAATCTTAAAGAACTACGAGTTATTAATAATAAGCCTACTAAGAAATTAAGCAGCTACCTATACTTTTGTGTATTCTTCTGAACCATGCTATTAAATTTACCAGATTTAGTTTATTATTTGATGTTTTAAACAGTTTCTAGCAGTCCAGGTGACATCTATTAATTCCTTAATCTTAATGAACTATGAGTAATTGAGAATAAGCCTACTACGAAACTAAGCCGTTACCTATAATTTTGTGTATTCTTTTGAACCATCCTCTTAAATTTACCTGTATTAGTTTATTATTAGATGTTTTAAACAGTTTCTAGTTGTCCAAGTGACATCTGTTAATTCATTAATCTTGAAGAACTATGAGTTATTGATAATAAGCCTACTACGAAACTAAGCAATTACCTATATTTTGTGTACTCGTTAGAACCCTCCTCTTAAATTTACCAGTTTTAGTATATTATTAGGTGTTTTAAACATTTTCTAGCGGTCCAGGTGACATCTGTTAATTCTTTAATCTTAACGAACTATGAGTTATTGATAATAAGCATACAACCAAAATTAGCCGTTACTTATACTTTTGTGTATTCTTTTGAACCACCCTCTTAAATTTACCAGTTTTAGTATATTATTAGATGTTTTAAACAGTTTCTAGTTGTCCAAGTGACATCTATTAATTCATTAATCTTAAAGAGCTATGAATTATTGATAATAAGCCTACTACAAAACTAAGCAACTACCTATCTTTTGTTTATTCTTTTGAACCATCCTCTTAAATTTAGCAGTTTTAGTTTATTATTAGATGTTTTAAACAGTTTCTAGCAGTCCAGGTGACATCTATTAATTGCTTAATCTTAATGAACTATGAGTAATTGAGAATAAGCCTACTACGAAACTAAGCTGTTACCTATAATTTTGTGTATTCTTTTGAACCATCATCTTAAATTTACCTGTTTTAGTTTATTATTAGATGTTTTAAACAGTTTCTAGTTGTCCAAGTGACATCTGTTAATTCTTTAATCTTGAAGAACTATGAGTTATTGATAATAAGCCTACTACGAAACTAAGCAATTACCTATATTTTGTGTACTCGTTAGAACCCTCCTCTTAAATTTACCAGTTTTAGTATATTATTAGGTGTTTTAAACAGTTTTTAGCGGTCCAGTTGACATCTGTTAATTCTTTAATCTTAACGAACTATGAGTTATTGATAATAAGCATACAAACAAAATTAGCCGTTACCTATACTTTTGTGTAATCTTTTGAACCATCCTCTTAAATTTAAGAGTTTTAGTATATTATTAGATGTTTTAAACAGTTTCTAGCGGTCCAGGTGACATGTATTAATTCTTTAATCTTAAAGAACTATGAGTTATTAATAATAAGCCTACTAAGAAATTAAGCAACTACCTATACTTTTGTGTATTCTTCTGAACCATGCTATTAAATTTACCAGTTTTGGTATATTATTAGATGTTTTAAACAGTTTCTAGCGGTCTAGGTGACATATATTAATTCTTTAATCTTAAAGAACTATGAGTTCTTGATAATAAGCCTACTACGAAATTAAGCAGCTCCCGATACTTGTCTGTATTCTTTTGAACCATCCTCTTAAATTTAGCAGTTTTAGTTTATTATTAGATGTTTTATACAGTTTCTAGCAGTCCAGGTGACATCTATTAATTCTTTAATCTTAATGAACTATGAGTAATTGAGAATAAGCCTACTACGAAACTAAGCCGTTACCTATAATTTTGTGTATTCTTTTGAACCATCCTCTTAAATTTACCTGTTTTAGTTTATTATTTGATGTTTTAAACAGTGTCTAGTTTTCCAAGTGACATCTGTTAATTCTTTAATCTTGAAGAACTATGAGTTATCGATAATAAGCCTACTACGAAACTAAGCAATTACCTATATTTTGTGTATTCGTTAGAACCCTCCTCTTAAATTTACCAGTTTTAGTATATTAATAGGTGTTTTAAACAGTTTTTAGCGGTCCAGGTGACATCTGTTAATTCTTTAATCTTAACGAACTATGAGTTATTGATAATAAGCATACAACCAAAATTAGCCGTTACCTATACTTTTGTGTAATCTTTTGAACCATCCTCTTAAATTTAAGAGTTTTAGTATATTATTAGATGTTTTAAACAGTTTCTAGCGGTCCAGGTGACATGTATTAATTCTTTAATCTTAAAGAACTATGAGTTATTAATAATAAGCCTACTAAGAAATTAAGCAACTACCTATACTTTTGTGTATTCTTCTGAACCATCCTCTTAAATTTAGCAGTTTTAGTTTATTATTAGATGTTTTAAACAGTTTCTAGCAGTCCAGGTGACATCTATTAATTCTTTAATCTTAATGAACTATGAGTAATTGAGAATAAGCCTACTACAAAACTAAACAGATAACTATACTTTTGTGTATTCTTTTGAACCATCCTCTTAAATTTACCAGTTTTAGTTTATTATTAGATGTTTTAAACAGTTTCTAGCAGTCCAGGTGGCCTCTATCAATTCTTTAATCTTAATGAACTATGAGTAATTGAGAATAAGCCTACTACAAAACTAAGCCGTTACCTATAATTTTGTGTATTCTTTTGAACCGTCCTCTTAAATTTACCTGTTTTAGTTTATTATTAGATGTTTTAAAAAGTTTCTAGTTGTCCAAGTGACATCTGTTAATTCATTAATCTTGAAGAACTATGAGTTATTGATAATAAGCCTACTACGAAATTAAGCAGCCACCTATACTTTTGTGTATTCTTTTGAACCATCCTCTTAAATTTAGCAGTTTTAGTTTATTATTAGATGTTTTATACAGTTTCTAGCAGTCCAGGTCACATCTATTAATTCTTTAATCTTAATGAACTATGAGTAATTGAGAATAAGCCTACTACGAAACTAAGCCGTTACCTATAATTTTGTGTATTCTTTTGAACCATACTCTTAAGTTTACATGTTTTAGTTTATTATTAGATGTTTTAAACAGTTTTTAGTTGTCCAGGTGACATCGGTTAATTCCTTAATCTTGAAGAATTATGAGTTATTGATAATAAGCCTACTACGAAACTAAGCAATTACCTATATTTTGTGTATTCGTTAGAACCCTCCTCTTAAATTTACCAGTTTTAGTATATTATTAGGTGTTTGAAACAGTTTTTAGCGGTCCAGGTGACATCTGTTAATTCTTTAATCTTAACGAACTATGAGTTATTGATAATAAGCATACAACCAAAATTAGCCGTTACCTATACTTTTGTGTAATATTTTGAACCATCCTCTTAAATTTAAGAGTTTTAGTATATTATTAGATGTTTTAAACCGTTTCTAGCGGTCCAGGTGACATGTATTAATTCTTTAATCTTAAAGAACTATGAGTTATTAATAATAAGCCTACTAAGAAATTAAGCAACTACCTATACTTTTGTGTATTCTTCTGAACCATGCTATTAAATTTACCAGTTTTAGTATATTATTAGATGTTTTAAACAGTTTCTAGCGGTCTAGGTGACATGTATTAATTCTTTAATCTTAAAGAACTATGAGTTATTAATAATAAGCCTACTAAGAAATTAAGCAACTACCTATACTTTTGTGTATTCTTTTGAACCGTCCTCTTAAATTTACCAGTTTTAGTTTATTATTAGATGTTTTAAACAGTTTCTAGCAGTCCAGGTGACATCTATTAATTCCTTAATCTTAATGAACTATGAGTAATTGAGAATAAGCCTACTACGAAACTAAGCCGTTACCTATAATTTTGTGTATTCTTTTGAACCATCATCTTAAATTTACCTGTTTTAGTTTATTATTAGATGTTTTAAACAGTTTCTAGTGGTCCAGGTGACATGTATTAATTCTTTAATCTTAAAGAACTATGAGTTATTAATAATAAGCCTACTAAGAAATTAAGCAACTACCTATACTTTTGTGTATTCTTTTGAACCGTCCTCTTAAATTTACCAGTTTTAGTTTATTATTAGATGTTTTAAACAGTTTCTAGCAGTCCAGGTGACATCTATTAATTCCTTAATCTTAATGAACTATGAGTAATTGAGAATAAGCCTACTACGAAACTAAGCCGTTACCTATAATTTTGTGTATTCTTTTGAACCATCATCTTAAATTTACCTGTTTTAGTTTATTATTAGATGTTTTAAACAGTTTCTAGTTGTCCAAGTGACATCTGTTAATTCATTAATCTTGAAGAACTATGAGTTATTGATAATAAGCCTACTACGAAACTAAGCAATTACCTATATTTTGTGTACTCGTTAGAACCCTCCTCTTAAATTTACCAGTTTTAGTATATTATTAGGTGTTTTAAACAGTTTTTAGCGGTCCAGTTGACATCTGTTAATTCTTTAATCTTAACGAACTATGAGTTATTGATAATAAGCATACAAACAAAATTAGCCGTTACCTATACTTTTGTGTAATCTTTTGAACCATCCTCTTAAATTTAAGAGTTTTAGTATATTATTAGATGTTTTAAACAGTTTCTAGCGGTCCAGGTGACATGTATTAATTCTTTAATCTTAAAGAACTATGAGTTATTAATAATAAGCCTACTAAGAAATTAAGCAACTACCTATACTTTTGTGTATTCTTCTGAACCATGCTATTAAATTTACCAGTTTTGGTATATTATTAGATGTTTTAAACAGTTTCTAGCGGTCTAGGTGACATATATTAATTCTTTAATCTTAAAGAACTATGAGTTCTTGATAATAAGCCTACTACGAAATTAAGCAGCTCCCGATACTTGTCTGTATTCTTTTGAACCATCCTCTTAAATTTAGCAGTTTTAGTTTATTATTAGATGTTTTATACAGTTTCTAGCAGTCCAGGTGACATCTATTAATTCTTTAATCTTAATGAACTATGAGTAATTGAGAATAAGCCTACTACGAAACTAAGCCGTTACCTATAATTTTGTGTATTCTTTTGAACCATCCTCTTAAATTTACCTGTTTTAGTTTATTATTAGATGTTTTAAATAGTTTCTAGTTGTCCAAGTGACATCTGTTAATTCATTAATCTTGAAGAACTATGAGTTATTGATAATAAGCCTACTATGAAACTAAGCAATTACCTATATTTTGTGTACTCGTTAGAATCCTCCTCTTAAATTTACCAGTTTTAGTATATTATTAGGTGTTTTAAACATTTTCTAGCGGTCCAGGTGACATCTGTTAATTCTTTAATCTTAACGAACTATGAGTTATTGATAATAAGCATACAACCAAAATTAGCCGTTACTTATACTTTTGTGTATTCTTTTGAACCACCCTCTTAAATTTACCAGTTTTAGTATATTATTAGATGTTTTAAACAGTTTCTAGTGGTCCAGGTGACATGTATTAATTCTTTAATCTTAAAGAACTACGAGTTATTAATAATAAGCCTACTAAGAAATTAAGCAGCTACCTATACTTTTGTGTATTCTTCTGAACCATGCTATTAAATTTACCAGATTTAGTTTATTATTTGATGTTTTAAACAGTTTCTAGCAGTCCAGGTGACATCTATTAATTCCTTAATCTTAATGAACTATGAGTAATTGAGAATAAGCCTACTACGAAACTAAGCCGTTACCTATAATTTTGTGTATTCTTTTGAACCATCCTCTTAAATTTACCTGTTTTAGTTTATTATTAGATGTTTTAAACAGTTTCTAGTTGTCCAAGTGACATCTGTTAATTCATTAATCTTGAAGAACTATGAGTTATTGATAATAAGCCTACTACGAAACTAAGCAATTACCTATATTTTGTGTACTCGTTAGAACCCTCCTCTTAAATTTACCAGTTTTAGTATATTATTAGGTGTTTTAAACATTTTCTAGCGGTCCAGGTGACATCTGTTAATTCTTTAATCTTAACGAACTATGAGTTATTGATAATAAGCATACAACCAAAATTAGCCGTTACTTATACTTTTGTGTATTCTTTTGAACCACCCTCTTAAATTTACCAGTTTTAGTATATTATTAGATGTTTTAAACAGTTTCTAGTTGTCCAAGTGACATCTATTAATTCATTAATCTTAAAGAGCTATGAATTATTGATAATAAGCCTACTACAAAACTAAGCAACTACCTATCTTTTGTTTATTCTTTTGAACCATCCTCTTAAATTTAGCAGTTTTAGTTTATTATTAGATGTTTTAAACAGTTTCTAGCAGTCCAGGTGACATCTATTAATTGCTTAATCTTAATGAACTATGAGTAATTGAGAATAAGCCTACTACGAAACTAAGCTGTTACCTATAATTTTGTGTATTCTTTTGAACCATCCTCTGAAATTTACCTGTTTTAGTTTATTATTAGATGTTTTAAACAGTTTCTAGTTGTCCAAGTGACATCTGTTAATTCTTTAATCTTGAAGAACTATGAGTTATTGATAATAAGCCTACTACGAAACTAAGCAATTACCTATATTTTGTGTATTCGTTAGAACCCTCCTCCTAAATTTACCAGTTTTAGTATATTATTAGGTGTTTTAAACAGTTTTTAGCGGTCCAGGTGACATCTGTTAATTCTTTAATCTTAACGAACTATGAGTTATTGATAATAAGCATACAACCAAAATTAGCCGTTACCTATACTTTTGTGTAATCTTTTGAACCATCCTCTTAAATTTAAGAGTTTTAGTATATTATTAGATGTTTTAAAAAGTTTCTAGTGGTCCAGGTGACATGTATTAATTCTTTAATCTTAAAGAACTATGAGTTATTAATAATAAGCCTACTAAGAAATTAAGCAACTACCTATACTTTTGTGTATTCTTCTGAACCATGCTATTAAATTTACCAGTTTTAGTATATTATTAGATGTTTTAAACAGTTTCTAGCGGTCTAGGTGACATATATTAATTCTTTAATCTTAAAGAACTATGAGTTCTTGATAATAAGCCTACTACGAAATTAAGCAGCTCCCGATACTTGTGTGTATTCTTTTGAACCATCCTCTTAATTTTACTAGTTTAAGTATATTATTAGGTGTTTTAAACAGTTTCTAGAGGGCCAGGTGACATCTGTTAATTCTTTAATCTTAACGAACTATGAGTTATTGATAATAAGCATACAACCAAAATAAGTCGTTACCTATACTTTTGTGTATTATTTTGAACCATCCTCTTAAATTTACCAGTTTTATTATGTTATTAGATGTTTTAAACAGTTTCTAGTGGTCCAGGTGACATGTATTAATTCTTTAATCTTAAAGAACTATGAGTTATTAATAATAAGCCTACTAAGAAATTAAGCAACTACCTATACTTTTGTGTATTCTTTTGAACCGTCCTCTTAAATTTACCAGTTTTAGTTTATTATTAGATGTTTTAAACAGTTTCTAGCAGTCCAGGTGACATCTATTAATTCCTTAATCTTAATGAACTATGAGTAATTGAGAATAAGCCTACTACGAAACTAAGCCGTTACCTATAATTTTGTGTATTCTTTTGAACCATCATCTTAAATTTACCTGTTTTAGTTTATTATTAGATGTTTTAAACAGTTTCTAGTTGTCCAAGTGACATCTGTTAATTCATTAATCTTGAAGAACTATGAGTTATTGATAATAAGCCTACTACGAAACTAAGCAATTACCTATATTTTGTGTACTCGTTAGAACCCTCCTCTTAAATTTACCAGTTTTAGTATATTATTAGGTGTTTTAAACAGTTTTTAGCGGTCCAGTTGACATCTGTTAATTCTTTAATCTTAACGAACTATGAGTTATTGATAATAAGCATACAAACAAAATTAGCCGTTACCTATACTTTTGTGTAATCTTTTGAACCATCCTCTTAAATTTAAGAGTTTTAGTATATTATTAGATGTTTTAAACAGTTTCTAGCGGTCCAGGTGACATGTATTAATTCTTTAATCTTAAAGAACTATGAGTTATTAATAATAAGCCTACTAAGAAATTAAGCAACTACCTATACTTTTGTGTATTCTTCTGAACCATGCTATTAAATTTACCAGTTTTGGTATATTATTAGATGTTTTAAACAGTTTCTAGCGGTCTAGGTGACATATATTAATTCTTTAATCTTAAAGAACTATGAGTTCTTGATAATAAGCCTACTACGAAATTAAGCAGCTCCCGATACTTGTCTGTATTCTTTTGAACCATCCTCTTAAATTTAGCAGTTTTAGTTTATTATTAGATGTTTTATACAGTTTCTAGCAGTCCAGGTGACATCTATTAATTCTTTAATCTTAATGAACTATGAGTAATTGAGAATAAGCCTACTACGAAACTAAGCCGTTACCTATAATTTTGTGTATTCTTTTGAACCATCCTCTTAAATTTACCTGTTTTAGTTTATTATTTGATGTTTTAAACAGTGTCTAGTTTTCCAAGTGACATCTGTTAATTCTTTAATCTTGAAGAACTATGAGTTATCGATAATAAGCCTACTACGAAACTAAGCAATTACCTATATTTTGTGTATTCGTTAGAACCCTCCTCTTAAATTTACCAGTTTTAGTATATTAATAGGTGTTTTAAACAGTTTTTAGCGGTCCAGGTGACATCTGTTAATTCTTTAATCTTAACGAACTATGAGTTATTGATAATAAGCATACAACCAAAATTAGCCGTTACCTATACTTTTGTGTAATCTTTTGAACCATCCTCTTAAATTTAAGAGTTTTAGTATATTATTAGATGTTTTAAACAGTTTCTAGCGGTCCAGGTGACATGTATTAATTCTTTAATCTTAAAGAACTATGAGTTATTAATAATAAGCCTACTAAGAAATTAAGCAACTACCTATACTTTTGTGTATTCTTCTGAACCATCCTCTTAAATTTAGCAGTTTTAGTTTATTATTAGATGTTTTAAACAGTTTCTAGCAGTCCAGGTGACATCTATTAATTCTTTAATCTTAATGAACTATGAGTAATTGAGAATAAGCCTACTACAAAACTAAGCAGATAACTATACTTTTGTGTATTCTTTTGAACCATCCTCTTAAATTTACCAGTTTTAGTTTATTATTAGATGTTTTAAACAGTTTCTAGCAGTCCAGGTGGCCTCTATCAATTCTTTAATCTTAATGAACTATGAGTAATTGAGAATAAGCCTACTACAAAACTAAGCCGTTACCTATAATTTTGTGTATTCTTTTGAACCGTCCTCTTAAATTTACCTGTTTTAGTTTATTATTAGATGTTTTAAACAGTTTCTAGTTGTCCAAGTGACATCTGTTAATTCATTAATCTTGAAGAACTATGAGTTATTGATAATAAGCCTACTACGAAATTAAGCAGCTACCTATACTTTTGTGTATTCTTTTGAACCATCCTCTTAAATTTAGCAGTTTTAGTTTATTATTAGATGTTTTATACAGTTTCTAGCAGTCCAGGTCACATCTATTAATTCTTTAATCTTAATGAACTATGAGTAATTGAGAATAAGCCTACTACGAAACTAAGCCGTTACCTATAATTTTGTGTATTCTTTTGAACCATACTCTTAAATTTACCTGTTTTAGTTTATTATTAGATGTTTTAAACAGTTTCTAGTTGTCCAGGTGACATCGGTTAATTCCTTAATCTTGAAGAATTATGAGTTATTGATAATAAGCCTACTACGAAACTAAGCAATTACCTATATTTTGTGTATTCGTTAGAACCCTCCTCTTAAATTTACCAGTTTTAGTATATTATTAGGTGTTTGAAACAGTTTTTAGCGGTCCAGGTGACATCTGTTAATTCTTTAATCTTAACGAACTATGAGTTATTGATAATAAGCATACAACCAAAATTAGGCGTTACCTATACTTTTGTGTAATATTTTGAACCATCCTCTTAAATTTAAGAGTTTTAGTATATTATTAGATGTTTTAAACAGTTTCTAGCGGTCCAGGTAACATGTATTAATTCTTTAATCTTAAAGAACTATGAGTTATTAATAATAAGCCTACTAAGAAATTAAGCAACTACCTATACTTTTGTGTATTCTTCTGAACCATGCTATTAAATTTACCAGTTTTAGTATATTATTAGATGTTTTAAACAGTTTCTAGCGGTCTAGGTGACATATATTAATTCTTTAATCTTAAAGAACTATGAGTTCTTGATAATAAGCCTACTACGAAATTAAGCAGCTCCCGATACTTGTGTGTATTCTTTTGAACCATCCTCTTAAATTTACCAGTTTAAGTATATTATTAGGTGTTTTAAACAGTTTCTAGAGGGCCAGGTGACATCTATTAATTCTTTAATCTTAACGAACTATGAGTTATTGATAATAAGCATACAACCAAAATAAGTCGTTACCTATACTTTTGTGTATTATTTTGAACCATCCTCTTAAATTTACCAGTTTTATTATATTATTAGATGTTTTAAACAGTTTCTAGCGGTCCAAGTAACATCTATTAATTCATTAATCTTAAAGAGCTATGAGTTATTGATAATAAGCCTACTACGAAACTAAGCAATTACCTATATTTTGTGTATTCGTTAGAACCCTCCTCTTAAATTTACTAGTTTTAGTATATTATTAGGTGTTTTAAACAGTTTTTAGCGGTCCAGGTGACATCTGCTAATTCTTTAATCTTAACGAACTATGAGTTATTGATAATAAGCATACAACCAAAATTAGCCGTTACCTATACTTTTGTGTAATCTTTTGTACCATCCTCTTAAATTTAAGAGTTTTAGTATATTATTAGATGTTTTAAACAGTTTCTAGCGGTCCAGGTGATATGTATTAATTCTTTAATCTTAAAGAACTATGAGTTATTAATAATAAGCCTACTAAGAAATTAAGCAGCTACCTATACTTTTGTGTATTCTTTTGAACCATCCTCTTAAATTTACAAGTTTTAGTTTATTATTAGATGTTTTAAACAGTTTCTAGCAGTCCAGGTGACATCTATTAATTCTTTAATCTTAATGAACTATGAGTTATTCATAATAAGCCTACTACGAAACTAAGCCGATACCTACACTTTTGTGTATTCTTTTGAACCATCCTCTTAAATTTAGCAGCTTTAGTATATTATTAGATGTTTTAAACAGTTTCTAGCAGTCCAGGTGGCCTCTATTAATTCTTTAATCTTAATGAATTATGAGTAATTGATAATAAGCCTACTACGAAACTAAGCCGTTACCTATACTTTTGTGTATTGTTTTGAACCATCCTCTTAAATTTACCTGTTTTAGTATATTATTAGGTGTTTTAAACATTTTCTAGCGGTCCAGGTGACATCTGTTAATTCTTTAATCTTAACGAACTATGAGTTATTGATAATAAGCATACAACCAAAATTAGCCGTTACCTATACTTTTGTGTATTCTTTTGAACCATCCTCTTAAATTTACCAGTTTTAGTATATTATTAGATGTTTTAAACAGTTTCTAGCTGTCCAAGTGACATCTATTAATTCATTAATCTTAAAGAGCTATGAATTATTGATAATAAGCCTACTACAAAACTAAGCAGCTACCTATACTTTTGTTTATTCTTTTGAACCATCCTCTTAAATTTAGAAGTTTTAGTTTATTATTCGATGTTTTATACAGTTTCTAGCAGTCCAGGTGACATCTATTAATTCTTTAATCTTAATGAACTATGAGTAATTGAGAATAAGCCTACTACGAAACTAAGCCGTTACCTATAATTTTGTGTATTCTTTTGAACCATACTCTTAAATTTACCTGTTTTAGTTTATTATTAGATGTTTTAAACAGTTTCTAGTTGTCCAGGTGACATCGGTTAATTCCTTAATCTTGAAGAATTATGAGTTATTGATAATAAGCCTACTACGAAACTAAGCAATTACCTATATTTTGTGTATTCGTTAGAACCCTCCTCTTAAATTTTCCAGTTTTAGTATATTATTAGGTGTTTGAAACAGTTTTTAGCGGTCCAAGTGACATCTGTTAATTCTTTAATCTTAACGAACTATGAGTTATTGATAATAAGCATACAACCAAAATTAGCCGTTACCTATACTTTTGTGTAATATTTTGAACCATCCTCTTAAATTTAAGAGTTTTAGTATATTATTAGATGTTTTAAACAGTTTCTAGCGGTCCAGGTGACATGTATTAATTCTTTAATCTTAAAGAACTATGAGTTATTAATAATAAGCCTACTAAGAAATTAAGCAACTACCTATACTTTTGTGTATTCTTCTGAACCATGCTATTAAATTTACCAGTTTTAGTATATTATTAGATGTTTTAAACAGTTTCTAGCGGTCTAGGTGACATATATTAATTCTTTAATCTTAAAGAACTATGAGTTATTTATAATAAGCCTACTACGAAATTAAGCAGCTCCCTATACTTTTGTGTATTCTTTTGAACCATCCTCTAAAATTTACCAGTTTTAGTTAATTATTAGATGTTTTAAACAGTTTCTAGCGGTCCAGGAGACATCTATTAATTCTTTGATCTTAATGAACTATGAGTTATTGATATCAAGCCGACTACGAAACTAAGCAGTTACCTAAACTTTTTGGTATTCTTTTTGAACCATCCTCTTAAATTTACCAGATTTGGTATATTATTAGATGTTTTAAACAGTTTCTAGCGGTCCAGGTGACATCTGTTAATTCTTTAATCTTAAAGAATTATGAGTTGTTGATAATAAGCCTACTACGAAATTAAGCAGCTACCTATACTTTTGTGTATTCTTTTGAACCATCCTCTTAAATTTACCAGTTTTAGTTTATTATTAGATGTTTTAAACAGTTTCTAGCGGTCCAGGAGACATCTATTAGTTCTTTAATCTTAATGAACTATGAGTTATTCATAATAAGCCTACTACGAAACTAAGCCGGTACCTACACTTTTGTGTATTATTTCGAACCATCCTCTTAAATTTACCAGCTTTAGTATATTACTAGATGTTTTAAACAGTTTCTAGAGGGCCAGGTGACATCTGTTAATTCTTTAATCTTAACGAATTATGAG
>NW_020621381.1:5852001-5852249 GCF_003573695.1 Papaver somniferum | reverse complement strand
CAGATAACTATACTTTTGTGTATTCTTTTGAACCATCCTCTTAAATTTACCAGTTTTAGTTTATTATTAGATGTTTTAAACAGTTTCTAGCAGTCCAGGTGGCCTCTATCAATTCTTTAATCTTAATGAACTATGAGTAATTGAGAATAAGCCTACTACAAAACTAAGCCGTTACCTATAATTTTGTGTATTCTTTTGAACCGTCCTCTTAAATTTACCTGTTTTAGTTTATTATTAGATGTTTTAAA
>NW_020621381.1:5758135-5851991 GCF_003573695.1 Papaver somniferum | reverse complement strand
CCAGGAGACATCTATTAGTTCTTTAATCTTAATGAACTATGAGTTATTCATAATAAGCCTACTACGAAACTAAGCCGGTACCTACACTTTTGTGTATTATTTCGAACCATCCTCTTAAATTTACCAGCTTTAGTATATTACTAGATGTTTTAAACAGTTTCTAGAGGGCCAGGTGACATCTGTTAATTCTTTAATCTTAACGAATTATGAGTTATTGATAATAAGCATACAACCAAAATAAGTCGTTACTTATACTTTTGTGTATTATTTTGAACCATCCTCTTAAATTTACCAAATTTATTATATTATTAGATGTTTTAAACAGTTTCTAGCTGTCCAAGTGATATCTATTAATTCATTAATCTTAAAGAGCTATGAGTTATTGATAATAAGCCTACTACAAAATTAAGCAGATAACTATACTTTTGTGTATTCTTTTGAACCATCCTCTTAAATTTAGCAGTTTTAGTTTATTATTAGATGTTTTGAACAGTTTCTAGCAGTCCAGGTGGCATCTATTAATTCTTTGATCTTAATGAACTATGAGTAATTGAGAATAAGCCTACTACGAAACTAAGCCGTTACCTATAATTTTGTGTATTCTTTTGAACCATCCTCTTAAATTTACCTGTTCTAGTTTATTATTAGATGTTTTAAACAGTTTCTAGTTGTCCAAGTGACATCTGTTAATTCTTTAATCTTGAAGAACTATGAGTTATTGATAATAAGCCTACTACGAAACTAAGCAATTACCTATATTTTGTGTATTCGTTAGAACCCTCCTCTTAAATTTACCAGTTTTAGTATATTATTAGGTGTTTTAAACAGTTTTTAGCGGTCCAGTTGACATCTGTTAATTCTTTAATCTTAACGAACTATGAGTTATTGATAATAAGCATACAAACAAAATTAGCCGTTACCTATACTTTTGTGTAATCTTTTGAACCATCCTCTTAAATTTAAGAGTTTTAGTATATTATTAGATGTTTTAAACAGTTTCTAGCGGTCCAGGTGACATGTATTAATTCTTTAATCTTAAAGAACTATGAGTTATTAATAATAAGCCTACTAAGAAATTAAGCAACTACCTATACTTTTGTGTATTCTTCTGAACCATGCTATTAAATTTACCAGTTTTGGTATATTATTAGATGTTTTAAACAGTTTCTAGCGGTCTAGGTGACATATATTAATTCTTTAATCTTAAAGAACTATGAGTTCTTGATAATAAGCCTACTACGAAATTAAGCAGCTCCCGATACTTGTCTGTATTCTTTTGAACCATCCTCTTAAATTTAGCAGTTTTAGTTTATTATTAGATGTTTTATACAGTTTCTAGCACTCCAGGTGACATCTATTAATTCTTTAATCTTAATGAACTATGAGTAATTGAGAATAAGCCTACTACGAAACTAAGCCGTTACCTATAATTTTGTGTATTCTTTTGAACCATCCTCTTAAATTTACCTGTTTTAGTTTATTATTAGATGTTTTAAACAGTGTCTAGTTGTCCAAGTGACATCTGTTAATTCTTTAATCTTGAAGAACTATGAGTTATCGATAATAAGCCTACTACGAAACTAAGCAATTACCTATATTTTGTGTATTCGTTAGAACCCTCCTCTTAAATTTACCAGTTTTAGTATATTAATAGGTGTTTTAAACAGTTTTTAGCGGCCCAGGTGACATCTGTTAATTCTTTAATCTTAACGAACTATGAGTTATTGATAATAAGCATAAAACCAAAATTAGCCGTTACCTATACTTTTGTGTAATCTTTTGAACCATCCTCTTAAATTTAAGAGTTTTAGTATATTATTAGATGTTTTAAACAGTTTCTAGCGGTCCAGGTGACATGTATTAATTCTTTAATCTTAAAGAACTATGAGTTATTAATAATAAGCCTACTAAGAAATTAAGCAACTACCTATACTTTTGTGTATTCTTCTGAACCATCCTCTTAAATTTAGCAGTTTTAGTTTATTATTAGATGTTTTAAACAGTTTCTAGCAGTCCAGGTGACATCTATTAATTCTTTAATCTTAATGAACTATGAGTAATTGAGAATAAGCCTACTACAAAACTAAGCAGATAACTATACTTTTGTGTATTCTTTTGAACCATCCTCTTAAATTTACCAGTTTTAGTTTATTATTAGATGTTTTAAACAGTTTCTAGCAGTCCAGGTGGCCTCTATCAATTCTTTAATCTTAATGAACTATGAGTAATTGAGAATAAGCCTACTACAAAACTAAGCCGTTACCTATAATTTTGTGTATTCTTTTGAACCGTCCTCTTAAATTTACCTGTTTTAGTTTATTATTAGATGTTTTAAACAGTTTCTAGTTGTCCAAGTGACATCTGTTAATTCATTAATCTTGAAGAACTATGAGTTATTGATAATAAGCCTACTACGAAACTAAGCAATTACCTATATTTTATGTACTCGTTAGAACCCTCCTCTTAAATTTACCAGTTTTAGTATATTATTAGGTGTTTTAAACATTTTCTAGCGGTCCAGGTGACATCTGTTAATTCTTTAATCTTAACGAACTATGAGTTATTGATAATAAGCATACAACCAAAATTAGCCGTTACCTATACTTTTGTGTATTCTTTTGAACCATCCTCTTAAATTTACCAGTTTTAGTATATTATTAGATGTTTTAAACAGTTTCTAGCTGTCCAAGTGACATCTATTAATTCATTAATCTTAAAGAGCTATGAATTATTGATAATAAGCCTACTACAACACTAAGCAGCTACATATACTTTTGTTTATTCTTTTGAACCATCCTCTTAAATTTAGCAGTTTTAGTTTATTATTAGATGTTTTATACAGTTTCTAGCAGTCCAGGTCACATCTATTAATTCTTTAATCTTAATGAACTATGAGTAATTGAGAATAAGCCTACTACGAAACTAAGCCGTTACCTATAATTTTGTGTATTCTTTTGAACCATACTCTTAAATTTACCTGTTTTAGTTTATTATTAGATGTTTTAAACAGTTTCTAGTTGTCCAGGTGACATCGGTTAATTCCTTAATCTTGAAGAATTATGAGTTATTGATAATAAGCCTACTACGAAACTAAGCAATTACCTATATTTTGTGTATTCGTTAGAACCCTCCTCTTAAATTTACCAGTTTTAGTATATTATTAGGTGTTTGAAACAGTTTTTAGCGGTCCAGGTGACATCTGTTAATTCTTTAATCTTAACGAACTATGAGTTATTGATAATAAGCATACAACCAAAATTAGGCGTTACCTATACTTTTGTGTAATATTTTGAACCATCCTCTTAAATTTAAGAGTTTTAGTATATTATTAGATGTTTTAAACAGTTTCTAGCGGTCCAGGTAACATGTATTAATTCTTTAATCTTAAAGAACTATGAGTTATTAATAATAAGCCTACTAAGAAATTAAGCAACTACCTATACTTTTGTGTATTCTTCTGAACCATGCTATTAAATTTACCAGTTTTAGTATATTATTAGATGTTTTAAACAGTTTCTAGCGGTCTAGGTGACATATATTAATTCTTTAATCTTAAAGAACTATGAGTTCTTGATAATAAGCCTACTACGAAATTAAGCAGCTCCCGATACTTGTGTGTATTCTTTTGAACCATCCTCTTAAATTTACCAGTTTAAGTATATTATTAGGTGTTTTAAACAGTTTCTAGAGGGCCAGGTGACATCTATTAATTCTTTAATCTTAACGAACTATGAGTTATTGATAATAAGCATACAACCAAAATAAGTCGTTACCTATACTTTTGTGTATTATTTTGAACCATCCTCTTAAATTTACCAGTTTTATTATATTATTAGATGTTTTAAACAGTTTCTAGCGGTCCAAGTGACATCTATTAATTCATTAATCTTAAAGAGCTATGAGTTATTGATAATAAGCCTACTACGAAACTAAGCAATTACCTATATTTTGTGTATTCGTTAGAACCCTCCTCTTAAATTTACTAGTTTTAGTATATTATTAGGTGTTTTAAACAGTTTTTAGCGGTCCATGTGACATCTGCTAATTCTTTAATCTTAACGAACTATGAGTTATTGATAATAAGCATACAACCAAAATTAGCCGTTACCTATACTTTTGTGTAATCTTTTGTACCATCCTCTTAAATTTAAGAGTTTTAGTATATTATTAGATGTTTTAAACAGTTTCTAGCGGTCCAGGTGACATGTATTAATTCTTTAATCTTAAAGAACTATGAGTTATTAATAATAAGCCTACTAAGAAATTAAGCAGCTACCTATACTTTTGTGTATTCTTTTGAACCATCCTCTTAAATTTACAAGTTTTAGTTTATTATTAGATGTTTTAAACAGTTTCTAGCAGTCCAGGTGACATCTATTAATTCTTTAATCTTAATGAACTATGAGTTATTCATAATAAGCCTACTACGAAACTAAGCCGATACCTACACTTTTGTGTATTCTTTTGAACCATCCTCTTAAATTTAGCAGCTTTAGTATATTATTAGATGTTTTAAACAGTTTCTAGCAGTCCAGGTGGCCTCTATTAATTCTTTAATCTTAATGAATTATGAGTAATTGATAATAAGCCTACTACGAAACTAAGCCATTACCTATACTTTTGTGTATTGTTTTGAACCATCCTCTTAAATTTACCTGTTTTAGTATATTATTAGGTGTTTTAAACATTTTCTAGCGGTCCAGGTGACATCTGTTAATTCTTTAATCTTAACGAACTATGAGTTATTGATAATAAGCATACAACCAAAATTAGCCGTTACCTATACTTTTGTGTATTCTTTTGAACCATCCTCTTAAATTTACCAGTTTTAGTATATTATTAGATGTTTTAAACAGTTTCTAGCTGTCCAAGTGACATCTATTAATTCATTAATCTTAAAGAGCTATGAATTATTGATAATAAGCCTACTACAAAACTAAGCAGCTACCTATACTTTTGTTTATTCTTTTGAACCATCCTCTTAAATTTAGAAGTTTTAGTTTATTATTCGATGTTTTATACAGTTTCTAGCAGTCCAGGTGACATCTATTAATTCTTTAATCTTAATGAACTATGAGTAATTGAGAATAAGCCTACTACGAAACTAAGCCGTTACCTATAATTTTGTGTATTCTTTTGAACCATACTCTTAAATTTACCTGTTTTAGTTTATTATTAGATGTTTTAAACAGTTTCTAGTTGTCCAGGTGACATCGGTTAATTCCTTAATCTTGAAGAATTATGAGTTATTGATAATAAGCCTACTACGAAACTAAGAAATTACCTATATTTTGTGTATTCGTTAGAACCCTCCTCTTAAATTTACCAGTTTTAGTATATTATTAGGTGTTTGAAACAGTTTTTAGCGGTCCAGGTGACATCTGTTAATTCTTTAATCTTAACGAACTATGAGTTATTGATAATAAGCATACAACCAAAATTAGCCGTTACCTATACTTTTGTGTAATATTTTGAACCATCCTCTTAAATTTAAGAGTTTTAGTATATTATTAGATGTTTTAAACAGTTTCTAGCGGTCCAGGTGACATGTATTAATTCTTTAATCTTAAAGAACTATGAGTTATTAATAATAAGCCTACTAAGAAATTAAGCAACTACCTATACTTTTGTGTATTCTTCTGAACCATGCTATTAAATTTACCAGTTTTAGTATATTATTAGATGTTTTAAACAGTTTCTAGCGGTCTAGGTGACATATATTAATTCTTTAATCTTAAAGAACTATGAGTTATTGATAATAAGCCTACTACGAAATTAAGCAGCTCCCTATACTTTTGTGTATTCTTTTGAACCATCCTCTAAAATTTACCAGTTTTAGTTAATTATTAGATGTTTTAAACAGTTTCTAGCGGTCCAGGAGACATCTATTAATTCTTTAATCTTAATGAACTATGAGTTATTGATATCAAGCCGACTACGAAACTAAGCAGTTACCTAAACTTTTTGGTATTCTTTTTGAACCATCCTCTTAAATTTACCAGATTTGGTATATTATTAGATGTTTTAAACAGTTTCTAGCGGTCCAGGTGACATCTGTTAATTCTTTAATCTTAAAGAATTATGAGTTGTTGATAATAAGCCTACTACGAAATTAAGCAGCTACCTATACTTTTGTGTATTCTTTTGAACCATCCTCTTAAATTTACCAGTTTTAGTTTATTATTAGATGTTTTAAACAGTTTCTAGCGGCCCAGGAGACATCTATTAGTTCTTTAATCTTAATGAACTATGAGTTATTCATAATAAGCCTACTACGAAACTAAGCCGGTACCTACACTTTTGTGTATTATTTCGAACCATCCTCTTAAATTTACCAGCTTTAGTATATTACTAGATGTTTTAAACAGTTTCTAGAGGGCCAGGTGACATCTGTTAATTCTTTAATCTTAACGAATTATGAGCTATTGATAATAAGCATACAACCAAAATAAGTCGTTACCTATACTTTTGTGTATTATTTTGAACCATCCTCTTAAATTTACCAAATTTATTATATTATTAGATGTTTTAAACAGTTTCTAGCTGTCCAAGTGACATCTATTAATTCATTAATCTTAAAGAGCTATGAGTTATTGATAATAAGCCTACTACAAAACTAAGCAGATAACTATACTTTTGTGTATTCTTTTGAACCATCCTCTTAAATTTAGCAGTTTTAGTTTATTATTAGATGTTTTGAACAGTTTCTAGCAGTCCAGGTGGCATCTATTAATTCTTTAATCTTAATGAACTATGAGTAATTGAGAATAAGCCTACTACGAAGCTAAGCCGTTACCTATAATTTTGTGTATTCTTTTGAACCATCCTCTTAAATTTACCTTTTTTAGTTTATTATTAGATGTTTTAAACAGTTTCTATTTGTCCAAGTGACATCTGTTAATTCATTAATCTTGAAGAACTATGAGTTATTGATAATAAGCCTACTACGAAACTAAGCAATTACCTATATTTTGTGTACTCGTTAGAACCCTCCTCTTAAATTTACCAGTTTTAGTATATTATTAGGTGTTTTAAACATTTTCTAGCGGTCCAGGTGACATCTGTTAATTCTTTAATCTTAACGAATTATGAGTTATTGATAATAAGCATACAACCAAAATTAGCCGTTACCTATACTTTTGTGTATTCTTTTGAACCATCCTCTTAAATTTACCAGTTTTAGTATATTATTAGTTGTTTTAAACAGTTTCTAGCTGTCCAAGTGACATCTATTAATTCATTAATCTTAAAGACCTATGAATTATTGATAATAAGCCTACTACAAAACTAAGCAGCTACCTATACTTTTGTTTATTCTTTTGAACCATCCTATTAAATTTAGTAGTTTTTGTTTATTATTAGATTTTTTATACAGTTTCTAGCAGTCCAGGTGACATCTATTAATTCTTTAATCTTAATGAACTATGAGTAATTGAGAATAAGCCTACTACGAAACTAAGCCGTTACCTATAATTTTGTGTATTCTTTTGAACCATCCTCTTAAATTTACCTGTTTTAGTTTATTATTAGATGTTTTAAACAGTTTCTAGTTGTCCAAGTGACATCTGTTAATTCTTTAATCTTGAAGAACTATGAGTTATTGATAATAAGCCTACTACGAAACTAAGCAATTACCTCTATTTTGTGTATTCGTTAGAACCCTCCTCTTAAATTTACCAGTTGTAGTATATTAATAGGTGTTTTAAACAAATTTTAGTTGTCCAGGTGACATCTGTTAATTCTTTAATCTTAACGAACTATGAGTTATTGATAATAAGTATACAACCAAAATTAGCCGTTACCTATACTTTTGTGTAGTCTTTTGAACCATCCTATTAAATTTAAGAGTTTTAGTATATTATTATATGTTTTAAACAGTTTCTAGCGGTCCAGGTGACATGTATTAATTCTTTAATCTTAAAGAACTATGAGTTATTAATTATAAGTCTACTAAGAAATTAAGCAACTACCTATACTTTTGTGTATTCTTCTGAACCATGCTATTAAATTTACCAGTTTTGATATATTATTAGATGTTTTAAACAGTTTCTAGCGGTCTAGGTGACATATATTAATTCTTTAATCTTAAAGAACTATGAGTTCTTGATAATAAGCCTATTACGAAATTAAGCAGCTCCCGATACTTGTGTGTATTCTTTTGAACCATCCTCTTAAATTTACCAGTTTAAGTATATTATTAGGTGTTTTAAACAGTTTCTAGAGGGCCAGGTGACATCTGTTAATTCTTTAATCTTAACGAACTATGAGTTATTGATAATGAGCATACAACCAAAATAAGTCGTTACCTATACTTTTGTGTATTATTTTGAACCATCCTCTTAAATTTACCAGTTTTATTATATTATTAGATGTTTTAAACAGTTTCTAGCTGTCCAAGTGACATCTATTAATTCATTAATCTTAAAGAGCTATGAGTTATTGATAATAAGCCTACTACAAAACTAAGCAGCTACCTATACTTTTGTGTATTCTTTTGAACCATCCTCTTAAATTTAGCAGTTTTAGTTTATTATTAGATGGTTTAAACAGTTTCTAGCAGTCCAGGTGACATCTATTAATTCTTTAATCTTAATGAATTATGAGTAATTGATAATAAGCCTAATACGAAACTAAGCCGTTACCTATAGTTTTGTTTATTCTTTTGAACCATCCTCTTAAATTTACATGTTTTAGTTTATTATTAGATGTTTTAAACAGTTTCTTGCTGTCCAGGGGACATCTGTTAATTCTTTAATCTTGAAGAACTATGAGTTATTGATAATAAGCCTTCTACGAAACTAAGCAATTACCTATATTTTTGTGTATTCGTTTGAACCATCCTATTAAATTTACCAGTTTTAGTATATCATTAGGTGTTTTAAATAGTTTCTAGTTGTCCAGATGACATATGTGAATTCTTTAATCTTAACAAACATGAGTTATTGATAATAAGCATACAACCAAAATAAGCCGTTACCTATACTTTTGTGTATTCTTTTGAACCATCCTCTTAAATTTACCAGTTTTAGTATATTATTAGATGTTTTAAACAGCTTCTAGCGGTCTGGGTGACATGTATTAATTCTTTAATCTTAAAGAACTATGAGTTATTGATAATAAGCCTACTATGAATCTAAGCAATTATATATATTTTTGTGTATTCGTTTGAACCATCCTCTTAAATTTACCAGATTTAGTATATTATCAGGTGTTTTGAAAAGTTTCTAGCAATCCAGGTGACATCTGTTAATTCTTTAATCTTAACGAACTATGAGTTATTGATAATAAGCCTACAACCAAAATAAGCCGTTACCTATACTTTTGTGTATTCTTTTGAACCATCCTCTTTTATTTACCAGTTTTATTTTATTATTAGATGTTTTAAACAGTTTCTAGCTGTCCAGGTGACATCTGTTAATTCTTTAATCTTGAAGAACTATGAGTTATTGATAATAAGCCTACTACGAAACTAAGCAATTACATATACTTTTGTGTATTATTTTGAACCATCCTATTAAATTTAGCAGTTTTTAGTTTATTATGAGATGTTTTAAATAGTTTTTAGCGGTACAAGTGACATCTATTATTTCTTTAATCTTAATGAATTATGAGTAATTGATAATAAGCCTATTACGAAACTAAGCCGTTACCTATAATTTTGTGTCTTATTTTGAACCATCCTCTTAAAACTTACTAGTTTTGGTTTATTATTAGATGTTTTAAACAGTTTCTAATTGTCCAGGTGACATCTGTTAATTCTTTAATCTTGCAGAACTATGAGTTATTGATAATAAGCCTACTACAAAACTAAGCAATTACCTATATTTTTGTGTATTCGTT
The DNA here is from genome assembly GCF_003573695.1 of Papaver somniferum. Lineage (NCBI taxonomy): Eukaryota > Viridiplantae > Streptophyta > Magnoliopsida > Ranunculales > Papaveraceae > Papaver > Papaver somniferum. The sequence continues at coordinate 5,842,151 of NW_020621381.1, read as the reverse complement.
TGAACCATCCTCTTTAATTTACCATTTTAGTATATTATTAGATGTTTTAAACAGTTTCTAGCGGTCCAGGTGACATCTGTTAATTCTTTAATCTTAACGAACTATGAGTTATTGATAATAAGCATACAACCAAAATAAGCCGTTACCTATACTTTTGTGTATTCTTTTGAACCATCCTCTTAAATTTACCAGTTTTAGTTTATTATTAGATGTTTTAAACAGTTTCTTGCTGTCCAGGGGACATCTGTTAATTCTTTAATCTTGAAGAACTATGAGTTATTGATAATAAGCCTTCTACGAAACTAAGCAATTACCTATATTTTTGTGTATTCGTTTGAACCATCCTATTAAATTTACCAGTTTTAGTATATCATTAGGTGTTTTAAATAGTTTCTAGTTGTCCAGATGACATATGTGAATTCTTTAATCTTAACAAACATGAGTTATTGATAATAAGCATACAACCAAAATAAGCCGTTACCTATACTTTTGTGTATTCTTTTGAACCATCCTCTTAAATTTACCAGTTTTAGTATATTATTAGATGTTTTAAACAGCTTCTAGCGGTCTGGGTGACATGTATTAATTCTTTAATCTTAAAGAACTATGAGTTATTGATAATAAGCCTACTATGAATCTAAGTAATTATATATATTTTTGTGTATTCGTTTGAACCATCCTCTTAAATTTACCAGTTTTAGTATATTATCAGGTGTTTTGAAAAGTTTCTAGCAATCCAGGTGACATCTGTTAATTCTTTAATCTTAACGAACTATGAGTTATTGATAATAAGCCTACAACCAAAATAAGCCGTTACCTATACTTTTGTGTATTCTTTTGAACCATCCTCTTATATTTACCAGTTTTAGTTTATTATTAGATGTTTTAAACAGTTTCTAGCTGTCCAGGTGACATCTGTTAATTCTTTAATCTTGAAGAACTATGAGTTATTGATAATAAGCCTACTACGAAACTAAGCAATTACCTATACTTTTGTGTATTATTTTGAACCATCCAATTAAATTTAGCAGTTTTTAGTTTATTATTAGATGTTTTAAACAGTTTCTAGCGGTCCAGGTGACATCTATTAGTTCTTTAATCTTAATGAACTATGAGTTATTCATAATGAGCCTACTACGAAACTAAGCCGGTACCTACACTTTTGTGTATTCTTTCGAACCATCCTCTTAAATTTACCAGCTTTAGTATATTACTAGATGTTTTAAACAGTTTCTAGTTGTCCAAGTGACATCTATTAATTCATTAATCTTAAAGAGCTATGAGTTATTGATAATAAGCCTACTATTAAACTAAGCAGATAACTATACTTTTGTGTATTCTTTTGAACCATCCTCTTAAATTTAGAAGTTTTAGTTTATTATTAGATGTTTTAAACAGTTTCTAGCAGTCCAGGTGGCATCTATTAATTCTTTAATCTTAATGAACTATGAGTAATTGAGAATAAGCCTAATACGAAACTAAGCCGTTACCTATAATTTTGTGTATTCTTTTTAACCATCCTATTAAATTTACCTGTTTTAGTTTATTATTAGATGTTTTAAACAGTTTCTAGTTGTCCAAGTGACATCTGTTAATTCATTAATCTTGAAGAACTATGAGTTATTGATAATAAGCCTACTACGAAACTAAGAAATTACCTATATTTTGTGTACTCGTTAGAACCCTCCTCTTAAATTTACCAGTTTTAGTATATTATTAGGTGTTTTAAACATTTTCTAGCGGTCCAGGTGACATCTGTTAATTCTTTAATCTTAACGAACTATGAGTTATTGATAATAAGCATACAACCAAAATTAGCCGTTACTTATACTTTTGTGTATTCTTTTGAACCATCCTCTTAAATTTACCATTTTTAGTATATTATTAGATGTTTTAAACAGTTTCTAGCTGTCCAAGTGACATCTATTAATTCATTAATCTTAAAGAGCTATGAATTATTGATAATAAGCCTACTACAAAACTAAGCAACTACCTATCTTTTGTTTATTCTTTTGAACCATCCTCTTAAATTTAGCAGTTTTAGTTTATTATTAGATGTTTTAAACAGTTTCTAGCAGTCCAGGTGACATCTATTAATTCTTTAATCTTAATGAACTATGAGTAATTGAGAATAAGCCTACTACGAAACTAAGCCGTTACCTATAATTTTGTGTATTCTTTTGAACCATCCTATGAAATTTACCTGTTTTAGTTTATTATTAGATGTTTTTAACAGTTTTTAGTTGTCCAAGTGACATCTGTTAATTCTTTAATCTTGAAGAACTATGAGTTATTGATAATAAGCCTACTACGAAACTAAGCAATTACCTATATTTTGTGTATTCGTTAGAACCCTCCTCCTAAATTTACCAGTTTTAGTATATTATTAGGTGTTTTAAACAGTTTTTAGCGGTCCAGGTGACATCTGTTAATTCTTTAATCTTAACAAACTATGAGTTATTGATAATAAGCATACAACCAAAATTAGCCGTTACCTATACTTTTGTGTAATCTTTTGAACCATCCTCTTAAATTTAAGAGTTTTAGTATATTATTAGATGTTTTAAACAGTTTCTAGTGGTCCAGGTGACATGTATTAATTCTTTAATATTAAAGAACTATGAGTTATTAATAATAAGCCTACTAAGAAATTAAGCAACTACCTATACTTTTGTGTATTCTTCTGAACCATGTTATTAAATTTACCAGTTTTAGTATATTATTAGATGTTTTAAACAGTTTCTAGCGGTCTAGGTGACATATATTAATTCTTTAATCTTAAAGAACTATGAGTTCTTGATAATAAGCCTACTACGAAATTAAGCAACTCCCGATACTAGTGTGTATTCTTTTGAACCATCCTCTTAAATTTACCAGTTTAAGTATATTATTAGGTGTTTTAAACAGTTTCTAGAGGGCCAGGTGACATCTGTTAATTCTTTAATCTTAACGAACTATGAGTTATTGATAATAAGCATACAACCAAAATAAGTCGTTACCTATACTTTTGTGTATTATTTTGAACCATCCTCTTAAATTTACCAGTTTTATTATATTATTAGATGTTTTAAACAGTTTCTAGTTGTCCAAGTGACATCTATTAATTCATTAATCTTAAAGAGCTATGAGTTATTGATAATAAGCCTACTACAAAACTAAGCAGATAACTATACTTTTGTGTATTCTTTTGAACCATCCTCTTAAATTTAGCAGTTTTAGTTTATTATTAGATATTTTAAACAGTTTCTAGAAGTCCAGGTGGCATCTATTAATTCTTTAATCTTAATGAACTATGAGTAATTGAGAATAAGCCTACTACGAAACTAAGCCGTTACCTATAATTTTGTGTATTTTTTTGAATCATCCTCTTAAATTTACCTAATTTAGTTTATTATTAGATGTTTTAAACAGTTTCTAGTTGTCCAAGTGACATCTGTTAATTCATTAATCTTGAAGAACTATGAGTTATTGATAATAAGCCTACTACGAAACTAAGAAATTACCTATATTTTGTGTACTCGTTAGAACCCTCCTCTTAAATTTACCAGTTTTAGTATATTATTAGGTGTTTTAAACATTTTCTAGCGGTCCAGGTGACATCTGTTAATTCTTTAATCTTAACGAACTATGAGTTATTGGTAATAAGCATACAACCAAAATTAGCCGTTACCTATACTTTTGTGTATTCTTTTGAACCATCCTCTTAAATTTACCAGTTTTAGTATATTATTAGATGTTTTAAACAGTTTCTAGCTGTCCAAGTGACATCTATTAATTCATTAATCTTAAAGAGCTATGAATTATTGATAATAAGCCTACTACAAAACTAAGCAGCTACCTATACTTTTGTTTATTCTTTTGAACCATCCTCTTAAATTTAGCAGTTTTAGTTTATTATTAGATGTTTTATATAGTTTCTAGCAATCCAGGTGACATCTATTAATTCTTTAATCTTAATGAACTATGAGTAATTCAGAATAAGCCTACTACGAAACTAAGCCGTTACCTATAATTTTGTGTATTCTTTTGAACCATCCTCTTAAATTTACCTGTTTTAGTTTATTATTAGATGTTTTAAACAGTGTCTAGTTGTCCAAGTGACATCTGTTAATTCTTTAATCTTGAAGAACTATGAGTTATCGATAATAAGCCTACTACGAAACTAAGCAATTACCTATATTTTGTGTATTCGTTAGAACCCTCCTCTTAAATTTACCAGTTTTAGTATATTAATAGGTGTTTTAAACAGTTTTTAGCGGTCCAGGTGACATCTGTTAATTCTTTAATCTTAACGAACTATGAGTTATTGATAATAAGCATACAACCAAAATTAGCCGTTACCTATACTTTTGTGTAATCTTTTGAACCATCCTCTTAAATTTAAGAGTTTTAGTATATTATTAGATGTTTTAAATAGTTTCTAGCGGTCCAGGTGACATGTATTAATTCTTTAATCTTAAAGAACTATGAGTTATTAATAGTAAGCCTACTAAGAAATTAAGCAACTACCTATACTTTTGTGTATTCTTCTGAACCATGCTATTAAATTTACCAGTTTTAGTATATTATTAGATGTTTTAAACAGTTTCTAGCGGTCTAGGTGACATATATTAATTCTTTAATCTTAAAGAACTATGAGTTTTTGATAATAAGCCTATTACGAAATTAAGCAGCTCCCGATACTTGTGTGTATTCTTTTGAACCATCCTCTTAAATTTACCAGTTTAAGTATATTATTAGGTGTTTTAAACAGTTTCTAGAGGGCCAGGTGACATCTGTTAATTCTTTAATCTTAACGAACTATGAGTAATTGATAATAAGCATACAACCAAAATAAGTCGTTACCTATACTTTTGTGTATTATTTTGAACCATCCTCTTAAATTTACCAGTTTTATTATATTATTAGATGTTTTAAACAGTTTCTAGCTGTCCAAGTGACATCTATAAATTCATTAATCTTAAAGAGCTATGAGTTATTGATAATAAGCCTACTACAAAACTAAGCAGCTACCTATACTTTTGTGTATTCTTTTGAACCATCCTCTTAAATTTAGCAGTTTTAGTTTATTATTAGATGGTTTAAACAGTTTCTAGCAGTCCAGGTGACATCTATTAATTCTTTAATCTTAATGAATTATGAGTAATTGATAATAAGCCTAATACGAAACTAAGCCGTTACCTATAGTTTTGTTTATTCTTTTGAACCATCCTCTTAAATTTACATGTTTTAGTTTATTATTAGATGTTTTAAACAGTTTCTTGCTGTCCAGGGGACATCTGTTAATTCTTTAATCTTGAAGAACTATGAGTTATTGATAATAAGCCTTCTACGAAACTAAGCAATTACCTATATTTTTGTGTATTCGTTTGAACCATCCTATTAAATTTACCAGTTTTAGTATATCATTAGGTGTTTTAAATAGTTTCTAGTTGTCCAGATGACATATGTGAATTCTTTAATCTTAACAAACATGAGTTATTGATAATAAGCATACAACCAAAATAAGCCGTTACCTATACTTTTGTGTATTCTTTTGAACCATCCTCTTAAATTTACCAGTTTTAGTATATTATTAGATGTTTTAAACAGCTTCTAGCGGTCTGGGTGACATGTATTAATTCTTTAATCTTAAAGAACTATGAGTTATTGATAATAAGCCTACTATGAATCTAAGTAATTATATATATTTTTGTGTATTCGTTTGAACCATCCTCTTAAATTTACCAGTTTTAGTATATTATCAGGTGTTTTGAAAAGTTTCTAGCAATCCAGGTGACATCTGTTAATTCTTTAATCTTAACGAACTATGAGTTATTGATAATAAGCCTACAACCAAAATAAGCCGTTACCTATACTTTTGTGTATTCTTTTGAACCATCCTCTTATATTTACCAGTTTTAGTTTATTATTAGATGTTTTAAACAGTTTCTAGCTGTCCAGGTGACATCTGTTAATTCTTTAATCTTGAAGAACTATGAGTTATTGATAATAAGCCTACTACGAAACTAAGCAATTACCTATACTTTTGTGTATTATTTTGAACCATCCAATTAAATTTAGCAGTTTTTAGTTTATTATTAGATGTTTTAAACAGTTTCTAGCGGTCCAGGTGACATCTATTAGTTCTTTAATCTTAATGAACTATGAGTTATTCATAATGAGCCTACTACGAAACTAAGCCGGTACCTACACTTTTGTGTATTCTTTCGAACCATCCTCTTAAATTTACCAGCTTTAGTATATTACTAGATGTTTTAAACAGTTTCTAGTTGTCCAAGTGACATCTATTAATTCATTAATCTTAAAGAGCTATGAGTTATTGATAATAAGCCTACTATTAAACTAAGCAGATAACTATACTTTTGTGTATTCTTTTGAACCATCCTCTTAAATTTAGAAGTTTTAGTTTATTATTAGATGTTTTAAACAGTTTCTAGCAGTCCAGGTGGCATCTATTAATTCTTTAATCTTAATGAACTATGAGTAATTGAGAATAAGCCTACTACGAAACTAAGCCGTTACCTATAATTTTGTGTATTCTTTTGAACCATCCTCTTAAATTTACCTGTTTTAGTATATTATTAGATGTTTTAAACAGTTTCTAGCGGTCCAGGTGACATGTATTAATTCTTTAATCTTAAAGAACTATGAGTTATTAATAATAAACCTACTAAGAAATTAAGCAACTACCTATACTTTTGTGTATTCTTCTTAACCATGCTATTAAATTTACCAGTTTTAGTATATTATTAGATGTTTTAAACAGTTTCTAGCGGTCCAGGTGACATATATTAATTCTTTAATCTTAAAGAACTATGAGTTGTTGATAATAAGCCGACTACGAAATTAAGCAGCTACCTATACTTTTGTGTATTCTTTTGAACCATCCTCTTAAATTTACCAGTTTTAGTTTATTATTAGATGTTTTAAACAGTTTCTAGCGGTCCAGGTGACATCTATTAGTTCTTTAATCTTAATGAACTATGAGTAATTGAGAATAAGCCTACTACGAAACTAAGCGGTTACCTATAATTTTGTGTATTCATTTGAACCATCCTCTTAAATTTACCTGTTTTAGTTTATTATTAGATGTTTTAAACAGTTTCTAGTTGTCCAAGTGACATCTGTTAATTCATTAATCTTGAAGAACTATGAGTTATTGATAATAAGCCTACTACGAAACTAAGCAATTACCTATATTTTGTGTACTCGTTAGAACCCTACTATTAAATTTACCAGTTTTAGTATATTATTAGGTGTTTTAAACATTTTCTAGCGGTCCAGGTGACATCTGTTAATTCTTTAATCTTAACGAACTATGAGTTATTGATAATAAGCATACAACCAAAATTAGCCGTTACCTATACTTTTGTGTATTCTTTTGAACCATCCTCTTAAATTTACCAGTTTTAGTATATTATTAGATGTTTTAAACAGTTTCTAGCTGTCCAAGTGACATCTATTAATTCATTAATCTTAAAGAGCTATGAATTATTGATAATAAGCCTACTACAAAACTAAGCAGCTACCTATACTTTTGTTTATTCTTTTGAACCATCCTCTTAAATTTAGAAGTTTTAGTTTATTATTCGATGTTTTATACAGTTTCTAGCAGTCCAGGTGACATCTATTAATTCTTTAATCTTAATGAACTATGAGTAATTGAGAATAAGCCTACTACGAAACTAAGCCGTTACCTATAATTTTGTGTATTCTTTTGAACCATACTCTTAAATTTACCTGTTTTAGTTTATTATTAGATGTTTTAAACAGTTTCTAGTTGTCCAGGTGACATCGGTTAATTCCTTAATCTTGAAGAATTATGAGTTATTGATAATAAGCCTACTACGAAACTAAGCAATTACCTATATTTTGTGTATTCGTTAGAACCCTCCTCTTAAATTTTCCAGTTTTAGTATATTATTAGGTGTTTGAAACAGTTTTTAGCGGTCCAAGTGACATCTGTTAATTCTTTAATCTTAACGAACTATGAGTTATTGATAATAAGCATACAACCAAAATTAGCCGTTACCTATACTTTTGTGTAATATTTTGAACCATCCTCTTAAATTTAAGAGTTTTAGTATATTATTAGATGTTTTAAACAGTTTCTAGCGGTCCAGGTGACATGTATTAATTCTTTAATCTTAAAGAACTATGAGTTATTAATAATAAGCCTACTAAGAAATTAAGCAACTACCTATACTTTTGTGTATTCTTCTGAACCATGCTATTAAATTTACCAGTTTTAGTATATTATTAGATGTTTTAAACAGTTTCTAGCGGTCTAGGTGACATATATTAATTCTTTAATCTTAAAGAACTATGAGTTTTTGATAATAAGCCTATTACGAAATTAAGCAGCTCCCGATACTTGTGTGTATTCTTTTGAACCATCCTCTTAAATTTACCAGTTTAAGTATATTATTAGGTGTTTTAAACAGTTTCTAGAGGGCCAGGTGACATCTGTTAATTCTTTAATCTTAACGAACTATGAGTTATTGATAATGAGCATACAACCAAAATAAGTCGTTACCTATACTTTTGTGTATTATTTTGAACCATCCTCTTAAATTTACCAGTTTTATTATATTATTAGATGTTTTAAACAGTTTCTAGCTGTCCAAGTGACATCTATAAATTCATTAATCTTAAAGAGCTATGAGTTATTGATAATAAGCCTACTACAAAACTAAGCAGCTACCTATACTTTTGTGTATTCTTTTGAACCATCCTCTTAAATTTAGCAGTTTTAGTTTATTATTAGATGGTTTAAACAGTTTCTAGCAGTCTAGGTGACATCCATTAATTCTTTAATCTTAATGAATTATGAGTAATTGATAATAAGCCTAATACGAAACTAAGCCGTTACCTATAGTTTTGTGTATTCTTTTGAACCATCCTCTTAAATTTACATGTTTTAGATTATTATTAGATGTTTTAAACAGTTTCTAGCTGTCCAAGTGACATCTGTTAATTCTTTAATCTTGAAGAACTATGAGTTATTGATAATAAGCCCTACTACGAAACTAAGCAATTACCTATATTTTTGTGTATTCGTTAGAACCCTCCTCTTAAATTTACCAGTTTTAGTATATTATTAGGTGTTTTAAACAGTTTCTAGCGGTCCAGGTGACATCTGTTAATTCTTTAATCTTAACGAACTATGAGTTATTGATAATAAGCATACAACCAAAATAAGCCGTTACCTATACTTTTGTGTATTCTTTTGAACCATCCTCTTATATTTACCAGTTTTAGTTTATTATTAGATGTTTTAAACAGTTTCTTGCTGTCCAGGGGACATCTGTTAATTCTTTAATCTTGAAAAACTATGAGTTATTGATAATAAGCCTTCTACGAAACTAAGCAATTACCTATATTTTTGTGTATTCGTTTGAACCATCCTATTAAATTTACCAGTTTTAGTATATCATTAGGTGTTTTAAATAGTTTCTAGTTGTCCAGATGACATATGTGAATTCTTTAATCTTAACAAACATGAGTTATTGATAATAAGCATACAACCAAAATAAGCCGTTACCTATACTTTTGTGTATTCTTTTGAACCATCCTCTTAAATTTACCAGTTTTAGTATATTATTAGATGTTTTAAACAGCTTCTAGCGGTCTGGGTGACATGTATTAATTCTTTAATCTTAAAGAACTATGAGTTATTGATAATAAGCCTACTATGAATCTAAGTAATTATATATATTTTTGTGTATTCGTTTGAACCATCCTCTTAAATTTACCAGTTTTAGTATATTATCAGGTGTTTTGAAAAGTTTCTAGCAATCCAGGTGACATCTGTTAATTCTTTAATCTTAACGAACTATGAGTTATTGATAATAAGCCTACAACCAAAATAAGCCGTTACCTATACTTTTGTGTATTCTTTTGAACCATCCTCTTATATTTACCAGTTTTAGTTTATTATTAGATGTTTTAAACAGTTTCTAGCTGTCCAGGTGACATCTGTTAATTCTTTAATCTTGAAGAACTATGAGTTATTGATAATAAGCCTACTACGAAACTAAGCAATTACCTATACTTTTGTGTATTATTTTGAACCATCCAATTAAATTTAGCAGTTTTTAGTTTATTATTAGATGTTTTAAACAGTTTCTAGCGGTCCAGGTGACATCTATTAGTTCTTTAATCTTAATGAACTATGAGTTATTCATAATGAGCCTACTACGAAACTAAGCCGGTACCTACACTTTTGTGTATTCTTTCGAACCATCCTCTTAAATTTACCAGCTTTAGTATATTACTAGATGTTTTAAACAGTTTCTAGTTGTCCAAGTGACATCTATTAATTCATTAATCTTAAAGAGCTATGAGTTATTGATAATAAGCCTACTATTAAACTAAGCAGATAACTATACTTTTGTGTATTCTTTTGAACCATCCTCTTAAATTTAGAAGTTTTAGTTTATTATTAGATGTTTTAAACAGTTTCTAGCAGTCCAGGTGGCATCTATTAATTCTTTAATCTTAATGAACTATGAGTAATTGAGAATAAGCCTAATACGAAACTAAGCCGTTACCTATAATTTTGTGTATTCTTTTTAACCATCCTATTAAATTTACCTGTTTTAGTTTATTATTAGATGTTTTAAACAGTTTCTAGTTGTCCAAGTGACATCTGTTAATTCATTAATCTTGAAGAACTATGAGTTATTGATAATAAGCCTACTACGAAACTAAGAAATTACCTATATTTTGTGTACTCGTTAGAACCCTCCTCTTAAATTTACCAGTTTTAGTATATTATTAGGTGTTTTAAACATTTTCTAGCGGTCCAGGTGACATCTGTTAATTCTTTAATCTTAACGAACTATGAGTTATTGATAATAAGCATACAACCAAAATTAGCCGTTACTTATACTTTTGTGTATTCTTTTGAACCATCCTCTTAAATTTACCATTTTTAGTATATTATTAGATGTTTTAAACAGTTTCTAGCTGTCCAAGTGACATCTATTAATTCATTAATCTTAAAGAGCTATGAATTATTGATAATAAGCCTACTACAAAACTAAGCAACTACCTATCTTTTGTTTATTCTTTTGAACCATCCTCTTAAATTTAGCAGTTTTAGTTTATTATTAGATGTTTTAAACAGTTTCTAGCAGTCCAGGTGACATCTATTAATTCTTTAATCTTAATGAACTATGAGTAATTGAGAATAAGCCTACTACGAAACTAAGCCGTTACCTATAATTTTGTGTATTCTTTTGAACCATCCTATGAAATTTACCTGTTTTAGTTTATTATTAGATGTTTTTAACAGTTTTTAGTTGTCCAAGTGACATCTGTTAATTCTTTAATCTTGAAGAACTATGAGTTATTGATAATAAGCCTACTACGAAACTAAGCAATTACCTATATTTTGTGTATTCGTTAGAACCCTCCTCCTAAATTTACCAGTTTTAGTATATTATTAGGTGTTTTAAACAGTTTTTAGCGGTCCAGGTGACATCTGTTAATTCTTTAATCTTAACAAACTATGAGTTATTGATAATAAGCATACAACCAAAATTAGCCGTTACCTATACTTTTGTGTAATCTTTTGAACCATCCTCTTAAATTTAAGAGTTTTAGTATATTATTAGATGTTTTAAACAGTTTCTAGTGGTCCAGGTGACATGTATTAATTCTTTAATATCAAAGAACTATGAGTTATTAATAATAAGCCTACTAAGAAATTAAGCAACTACCTATACTTTTGTGTATTCTTCTGAACCATGTTATTAAATTTACCAGTTTTAGTATATTATTAGATGTTTTAAACAGTTTCTAGCGGTCTAGGTGACATATATTAATTCTTTAATCTTAAAGAACTATGAGTTCTTGATAATAAGCCTACTACGAAATTAAGCAACTCCCGATACTAGTGTGTATTCTTTTGAACCATCCTCTTAAATTTACCAGTTTAAGTATATTATTAGGTGTTTTAAACAGTTTCTAGAGGGCCAGGTGACATCTGTTAATTCTTTAATCTTAACGAACTATGAGTTATTGATAATAAGCATACAACCAAAATAAGTCGTTACCTATACTTTTGTGTATTATTTTGAACCATCCTCTTAAATTTACCAGTTTTATTATATTATTAGATGTTTTAAACAGTTTCTAGTTGTCCAAGTGACATCTATTAATTCATTAATCTTAAAGAGCTATGAGTTATTGATAATAAGCCTACTACAAAACTAAGCAGATAACTATACTTTTGTGTATTCTTTTGAACCATCCTCTTAAATTTAGTAGTTTTAGTTTATTATTAGATATTTTAAACAGTTTCTAGAAGTCCAGGTGGCATCTATTAATTCTTTAATCTTAATGAACTATGAGTAATTGAGAATAAGCCTACTACGAAACTAAGCCGTTACCTATAATTTTGTGTATTTTTTTGAATCATCCTCTTAAATTTACCTAATTTAGTTTATTATTAGATGTTTTAAACAGTTTCTAGTTGTCCAAGTGACATCTGTTAATTCATTAATCTTGAAGAACTATGAGTTATTGATAATAAGCCTACTACGAAACTAAGAAATTACCTATATTTTGTGTACTCGTTAGAACCCTCCTCTTAAATTTACCAGTTTTAGTATATTATTAGGTGTTTTAAACATTTTCTAGCGGTCCAGGTGACATCTGTTAATTCTTTAATCTTAACGAACTATGAGTTATTGATAATAAGCATACAACCAAAATTAGCCGTTACTTATACTTTTGTGTATTCTTTTGAACCATCCTCTTAAATTTACCATTTTTAGTATATTATTAGATGTTTTAAACAGTTTCTAGCTGTCCAAGTGACATCTATTAATTCATTAATCTTAAAGAGCTATGAATTATTGATAATAAGCCTACTACAAAACTAAGCAACTACCTATCTTTTGTTTATTCTTTTGAACCATCCTCTTAAATTTAGCAGTTTTAGTTTATTATTAGATGTTTTAAACAGTTTCTAGCAGTCCAGGTGACATCTATTAATTCTTTAATCTTAATGAACTATGAGTAATTGAGAATAAGCCTACTACGAAACTAAGCCGTTACCTATAATTTTGTGTATTCTTTTGAACCATCCTATGAAATTTACCTGTTTTAGTTTATTATTAGATGTTTTTAACAGTTTTTAGTTGTCCAAGTGACATCTGTTAATTCTTTAATCTTGAAGAACTATGAGTTATTGATAATAAGCCTACTACGAAACTAAGCAATTACCTATATTTTGTGTATTCGTTAGAACCCTCCTCCTAAATTTACCAGTTTTAGTATATTATTAGGTGTTTTAAACAGTTTTTAGCGGTCCAGGTGACATCTGTTAATTCTTTAATCTTAACAAACTATGAGTTATTGATAATAAGCATACAACCAAAATTAGCCGTTACCTATACTTTTGTGTAATCTTTTGAACCATCCTCTTAAATTTAAGAGTTTTAGTATATTATTAGATGTTTTAAACAGTTTCTAGTGGTCCAGGTGACATGTATTAATTCTTTAATATCAAAGAACTATGAGTTATTAATAATAAGCCTACTAAGAAATTAAGCAACTACCTATACTTTTGTGTATTCTTCTGAACCATGTTATTAAATTTACCAGTTTTAGTATATTATTAGATGTTTTAAACAGTTTCTAGCGGTCTAGGTGACATATATTAATTCTTTAATCTTAAAGAACTATGAGTTCTTGATAATAAGCCTACTACGAAATTAAGCAACTCCCGATACTAGTGTGTATTCTTTTGAACCATCCTCTTAAATTTACCAGTTTAAGTATATTATTAGGTGTTTTAAACAGTTTCTAGAGGGCCAGGTAACATCTGTTAATTCTTTAATCTTAACGAACTATGAGTTATTGATAATAAGCATACAACCAAAATAAGTCGTTACCTATACTTTTGTGTATTATTTTGAACCATCCTCTTAAATTTACCAGTTTTATTATGTTATTAGATGTTTTAAACAGTTTCTAGTGGTCCAGGTGACATGTATTAATTCTTTAATCTTAAAGAACTATGAGTTATTAATAATAAGCCTACTAAGAAATTAAGCAACTACCTATACTTTTGTGTATTCTTTTGAACCGTCCTCTTAAATTTACCAGTTTTAGTTTATTATTAGATGTTTTAAACAGTTTCTAGCAGTCCAGGTGACATCTATTAATTCCTTAATCTTAATGAACTATGAGTAATTGAGAATAAGCCTACTACGAAACTAAGCCGTTACCTATAATTTTGTGTATTCTTTTGAACCATCATCTTAAATTTACCTGTTTTAGTTTATTATTAGATGTTTTAAACAGTTTCTAGTTGTCCAAGTGACATCTGTTAATTCATTAATCTTGAAGAACTATGAGTTATTGATAATAAGCATACTACGAAACTAAGCAATTACCTATATTTTGTGTACTCGTTAGAACCCTCCTCTTAAATTTACCAGTTTTAGTATATTATAAGGTGTTTTAAACATTTTCTAGCGGTCCAGGTGACATCTGTTAATTCTTTAATCTTAACGAACTATGAGTTATTGATAATAAGCATACAACCAAAATTAGCCGTTACTTATACTTTTGTGTATTCTTTTGAACCACCCTCTTAAATTTACCAGTTTTAGTATATTATTAGATGTTTTAAACAGTTTCTAGTTGTCCAAGTGACATCTATTAATTCATTAATCTTAAAGAGCTATGAATTATTGATAATAAGCCTACTACAAAACTAAGCAACTACCTATCTTTTGTTTATTCTTTTGAACCATCCTCTTAAATTTAGCAGTTTTAGTTTATTATTAGATGTTTTAAACAGTTTCTAGCAGTCCAGGTGACATCTATTAATTGCTTAATCTTAATGAACTATGAGTAATTGAGAATAAGCCTACTACGAAACTAAGCTGTTACCTATAATTTTGTGTATTCTTTTGAACCATCATCTTAAATTTACCTGTTTTAGTTTATTATTAGATGTTTTAAACAGTTTCTAGTTGTCCAAGTGACATCTGTTAATTCTTTAATCTTGAAGAACTATGAGTTATTGATAATAAGCCTACTACGAAACTAAGCAATTACCTATATTTTGTGTACTCGTTAGAACCCTCCTCTTAAATTTACCAGTTTTAGTATATTATTAGGTGTTTTAAACAGTTTTTAGCGGTCCAGTTGACATCTGTTAATTCTTTAATCTTAACGAACTATGAGTTATTGATAATAAGCATACAAACAAAATTAGCCGTTACCTATACTTTTGTGTAATCTTTTGAACCATCCTCTTAAATTTAAGAGTTTTAGTATATTATTAGATGTTTTAAACAGTTTCTAGCGGTCCAGGTGACATGTATTAATTCTTTAATCTTAAAGAACTATGAGTTATTAATAATAAGCCTACTAAGAAATTAAGCAACTACCTATACTTTTGTGTATTCTTCTGAACCATGCTATTAAATTTACCAGTTTTAGTATATTATTAGATGTTTTAAACAGTTTCTAGCGGTCTAGGTGACATATATTAATTCTTTAATCTTAAAGAACTATGAGTTTTTGATAATAAGCCTATTACGAAATTAAGCAGCTCCCGATACTTGTGTGTATTCTTTTGAACCATCCTCTTAAATTTACCAGTTTAAGTATATTATTAGGTGTTTTAAACAGTTTCTAGAGGGCCAGGTGACATCTGTTAATTCTTTAATCTTAACGAACTATGAGTTATTGATAATGAGCATACAACCAAAATAAGTCGTTACCTATACTTTTGTGTATTATTTTGAACCATCCTCTTAAATTTACCAGTTTTATTATATTATTAGATGTTTTAAACAGTTTCTAGCTGTCCAAGTGACATCTATAAATTCATTAATCTTAAAGAGCTATGAGTTATTGATAATAAGCCTACTACAAAACTAAGCAGCTACCTATACTTTTGTGTATTCTTTTGAACCATCCTCTTAAATTTAGCAGTTTTAGTTTATTATTAGATGGTTTAAACAGTTTCTAGCAGTCCAGGTGACATCTATTAATTCTTTAATCTTAATGAATTATGAGTAATTGATAATAAGCCTAATACGAAACTAAGCCGTTACCTATAGTTTTGTTTATTCTTTTGAACCATCCTCTTAAATTTACATGTTTTAGTTTATTATTAGATGTTTTAAACAGTTTCTTGCTGTCCAGGGGACATCTGTTAATTCTTTAATCTTGAAGAACTATGAGTTATTGATAATAAGCCTTCTACGAAACTAAGCAATTACCTATATTTTTGTGTATTCGTTTGAACCATCCTATTAAATTTACCAGTTTTAGTATATCATTAGGTGTTTTAAATAGTTTCTAGTTGTCCAGATGACATATGTGAATTCTTTAATCTTAACAAACATGAGTTATTGATAATAAGCATACAACCAAAATAAGCCGTTACCTATACTTTTGTGTATTCTTTTGAACCATCCTCTTAAATTTACCAGTTTTAGTATATTATTAGATGTTTTAAACAGCTTCTAGCGGTCTGGGTGACATGTATTAATTCTTTAATCTTAAAGAACTATGAGTTATTGATAATAAGCCTACTATGAATCTAAGCAATTATATATATTTTTGTGTATTCGTTTGAACCATCCTCTTAAATTTACCAGATTTAGTATATTATCAGGTGTTTTGAAAAGTTTCTAGCAATCCAGGTGACATCTGTTAATTCTTTAATCTTAACGAACTATGAGTTATTGATAATAAGCCTACAACCAAAATAAGCCGTTACCTATACTTTTGTGTATTCTTTTGAACCATCCTCTTTTATTTACCAGTTTTATTTTATTATTAGATGTTTTAAACAGTTTCTAGCTGTCCAGGTGACATCTGTTAATTCTTTAATCTTGAAGAACTATGAGTTATTGATAATAAGCCTACTACGAAACTAAGCAATTACATATACTTTTGTGTATTATTTTGAACCATCCTATTAAATTTAGCAGTTTTTAGTTTATTATGAGATGTTTTAAATAGTTTTTAGCGGTACAAGTGACATCTATTATTTCTTTAATCTTAATGAATTATGAGTAATTGATAATAAGCCTATTACGAAACTAAGCCGTTACCTATAATTTTGTGTCTTATTTTGAACCATCCTCTTAAAACTTACTAGTTTTGGTTTATTATTAGATGTTTTAAACAGTTTCTAATTGTCCAGGTGACATCTGTTAATTCTTTAATCTTGCAGAACTATGAGTTATTGATAATAAGCCTACTACAAAACTAAGCAATTACCTATATTTTTGTGTATTCGTTTGAACCATCCTCTTTAATTTACCAGTTTTAGTATATTATTAGGTGTTTTAAACAGTTTCTAGCGGTCCAGGTGACATCTGTTAATTCTTTAATCTTAACGAACTATGAGTTATTGATAATAAGCATACAACCAAAATAAGCCGTTACCTATACTTTTGTGTATTCTTTTGAACCATCCTCTTATATTTACCAGTTTTAGTTTATTATTAGATGTTTTAAACAGTTTCTTGCTGTCCAGGGGACATCTGTTAATTCTTTAATCTTGAAAAACTATGAGTTATTGATAATAAGCCTTCTACGAAACTAAGCAATTACCTATATTTTTGTGTATTCGTTTGAACCATCCTATTAAATTTACCAGTTTTAGTATATCATTAGGTGTTTTAAATAGTTTCTAGTTGTCCAGATGACATATGTGAATTCTTTAATCTTAACAAACATGAGTTATTGATAATAAGCATACAACCAAAATAAGCCGTTACCTATACTTTTGTGTATTCTTTTGAACCATCCTCTTAAATTTACCAGTTTTAGTATATTATTAGATGTTTTAAACAGCTTCTAGCGGTCTGGGTGACATGTATTAATTCTTTAATCTTAAAGAACTATGAGTTATTGATAATAAGCCTACTATGAATCTAAGCAATTATATATATTTTTGTGTATTCGTTTGAACCATCCTCTTAAATTTACCAGATTTAGTATATTATCAGGTGTTTTGAAAAGTTTCTAGCAATCCAGGTGACATCTGTTAATTCTTTAATCTTAACGAACTATGAGTTATTGATAATAAGCCTACAACCAAAATAAGCCGTTACCTATACTTTTGTGTATTCTTTTGAACCATCCTCTTTTATTTACCAGTTTTATTTTATTATTAGATGTTTTAAACAGTTTCTAGCTGTCCAGGTGACATCTGTTAATTCTTTAATCTTGAAGAACTATGAGTTATTGATAATAAGCCTACTACGAAACTAAGCAATTACATATACTTTTGTGTATTATTTTGAACCATCCTATTAAATTTAGCAGTTTTTAGTTTATTATGAGATGTTTTAAATAGTTTTTAGCGGTACAGGTGACATCTATTATTTCTTTAATCTTAATGAATTATGAGTAATTGATAATAAGCCTATTACGAAACTAAGCCGTTACCTATAATTTTGTGTCTTATTTTGAACCATCCTCTTAAAACTTACTAGTTTTGGTTTATTATTAGATGTTTTAAACAGTTTCTAATTGTCCAGGTGACATCTGTTAATTCTTTAATCTTGCAGAACTATGAGTTATTGATAATAAGCCTACTACAAAACTAAGCAATTACCTATATTTTTGTGTATTCGTTTGAACCATCCTCTTTAATTTACCAGTTTTAGTATAGTATTAGGTGTTTTAAACAGTTTCTAGCGGTCCAGGTGACATCTATTAATTATTTAATCTTAACGAACTATGAGTTACTGATAATAAGTCTACAACCAAAATAAGTCGTTACCAATACTTTTGTGTATTCTTTTGAACCATCCACTTAAATTTACCAGTTTTAGTATATTATTAGATGTTTTAAACAGTTTCTAGCGGTCCAGGTGACATGTATTAATACTTTAATCTTAAAGAACTATGAGTTATTGATAATAAGCCTAGTGCGAAACTAAGCAGCTGCCTATACTTTTGTGTATTCTTTTGAACCATCCTTCTTAAATTTACCAGTTTTAGTATATTATTAGATGTTTTAAACAGTTTCTAGCGGTCCAGTTGACATCTATTAATTCTTTAATCTTAAAGAACTATGAGTTATTGAAAATAAACCTACCACGAAACTAAGCAATTACCTATACGTTTGTGTATTGTTTTGAACCATCCTCTTAAATTTACCAGTTTTAGTTTATTATTAGATGTTTTAAACAGTTTCTAGATGTCCAAGTGACATCTATTAATTCATTAATCTTAAAGAGCTATGAGTTATTGATAATAAGCCAACTACAAAACTAAGCAGCTACCTATAGTTTTGTGAATTCTTTTGAACCATCCTCTTAAATTTATGAGTTTTAGTTTATTATTAGATGTTTTAAACAGTTTCTAGCGGTCCAGGTGATATCTATTAATTCTTTAATCTTAATGAACTATGAGTAATTGATAATAAGCCTACTATGAAACTAAGTCGTTACCTATACTTTTGTGTATTTTTTTGAACCATTCTCTTAAATTTACCAGTTTTAGTATATTATTAGATGTTTTAAACACTTTCTAGCGGTCCAGGTGACATCCATTAATTCTTTAATCCTAAAGAGCTATGAGTTATTGATAATAAGCCTACTACAAAACTAAGCAGCTACCTATGGTTTTGTGTATTCTTTTGAACCATCCTCTTAAATTCAGCAGTTTTAGTTTATTATTAAATGTTTTAAACAGTTTCTAGCGGTCCAGGTGATATCTATTAATTCTTTAATCTTAATGAACTATGAGTAATTGATAATAAGCCTACTATGAAACTAAGCCGTTACCTATAATTTTGTGTATTCTTTTGAACCATTCTCTTAAATTTGCCAGTTTTAGTATATTATTAGATGTTTTAAACACTTTATACCGGTCCAGGTGACATCGATTAATTCTTTAATCTTAATGAACTATGAGTAATTGATAATAAGCCTACTACGAAACTAAGCCGTTACCTATAATTTTGTGTATTCTTTTGAACCATTCTCTTAAATTTTCCAGTTTTAGTATATTATTAGATGTTTTAAACAGTTTCTATCGGTCCAGGTGACATCTATTAATTCTTTAATCTTAAAGAACTATGAGTTATTGATAATAAGCATACTACGAAATTAAGCAGCTCCCTATACTTTTGTGTATTCTTTTGAACCATCCTATAAAATTTACTAGTTTTAGTTTATTATTAGATGTTTTAAACAGTTTCTAGCGGTCCAGGAGACATCTATTAATTCTTTAATCTTAATGAACTATGAGTTATTGATATCAAGCCTACTACGAAACTAAGTAGTTACCTACACTTTGGTGTATTCTTTTGAACCATCCTCTAAAATTTACTAGTTTTAGTTTATTATTAGATGTTTTAAACAGTTTCTAGCAGTCCAGGTGACATCTATTAGTTCTTTAATCTTAATGAACTATGAGTTATTCATATTAAGCCTACTACGAAACTAAGCCGGTACCTACACTTTTGTGTATTCTTTCGAACAATCGTCTTAAATTTACCAGTTTTAGTTTATTATTAGTTGTTTTAAACTGTTTCTAGCTGTCCAAGTGACATATATTAATTCAGTAATCTTAAAGAGCTGTGAATTATTGATAATAAGCCTACTACAAAACTAAGCAGCTACCTATACTTTTGTGTATTCTTTTGAACCATCCTCTTAAATTTATCAGTTTTAGTTTATTATTAGATGTTTTAAACAGTTTCTAGCAGTCCAGGTGACATCTATTAATTCTTTAATCTTAATGAACTATGAGTAATTGATAATAAGACTACTACGAAACTAAGCCGGTACCTATAATTTTGTGTATTATTTTGAACCATCCTCTTAAATTTACCTGTTTTAGTTTATTATTAGATGTTTTAAACAGTTTCTAGCTGTCCAGGTGACATCTGTTAATTCTTTAGTCTTGAAGAACTATGAGTTATTGATAATAAGCCTACTACGAAACTAAGCAATTACCTATATTTTTGTGTATTCGTTTGAACCATCTTCTTTAATTTACCAGTTTTAGTATATTATTAGGTGTTTTAAACAGTTTCTAGTGGTCCAGGTGACATATGTTAATTCTTTAATTTTAACGAACTATGAGTTATTAATAATAAGCCTACAACCAAAATAAGCCGTTACCTATACTTTTGTGTATTCTTTTGAACCATCCTCTTAAATTTACCAGTTTTAGTATATTATTAGATGTTTTAAACAGCTTATAGCGGTTGATAGGGTGTAGAATGCATCCTATTTATTATCTATTGTTTATACTTTGTCTGCTATTTTTCTTGTAAATTATGTATTTTACGCATGTTTTTGAGTTATTAGATACTCTGGAGTCGCACGGAGAAAAAATAAGAAGAAATCACCCAAATTGAGCCGAAAGGGAAAAAAGGAAATTTCATGAGCGAACACTATCTGGAGGCCAGTCAAGGTTAAGAGGCAATTATATTTGGAGGAGTACTAAGTACAGTCAAGCAGAGGTTAAGGGGGTTGCCATCAGGGTATCCCTTATCATTTATCAGTGGGTGTATTTATCGGGTCCCTATCCCTGGGGTGTATCCATCCACCCAAACAACCCTAACTATCTCGAGAGCTTCTCATTCTTCTCAATCATGAAGAAGAGATGGATTCAAGAACAGCAGGGATAGATCAAATCGAGACAAGGGAAGAACATGAAATAGATGGATTTCTGAAATTGAATTACAGGGAGAAGAATGGTGGTGGTCTGAGATTTACAGTAATTGAAGATGGAAGAATCTGTTTTAGGAACAAGATGTTCATAGCTCAAATTGAGGAGAAATCGGCAAGACCTGATGCTGCAATCGATAGAAAAGCGAATGGAAGAATGGATTCTCGCTGTTTTCTGTGTTGGTGGAACTGTTGGCTAAGTTGTTTCTGCAATCGAAGAACTGAGATTTATGTTTACAAGGGTTCTGAAATTGAATGATTGAAGGCGGTAGTTGTGATAGTAGAACTCGAACTGCAGTTGGTGATAGAAAACTGAGATTTGCAGTTGAAGTTCAGTGAGATGGGATCTCTGAATCGAGAAGAAGAAGCTGAAATTGTTGTGATGAGTTTTTTGGATGGAAATCAAGACAGGGAAGAAGGTGGTTGTGATACTTAATGGGTTTTGCTCGGATGCATTCTGGGTTTTGGTGGAATTCGAAATACAAGGAAGAGTAGGGAATCTGGAGCTGTTGAAATGGGTATGTGGTGGATGTGCAGTCTGCTGTGAAAAAGAAAAGAAAGGGTGCAGCTGTTGCTGATGGATGAAATGGTGGCAGTAAGCAGAACACTGAGGATTCTCATGAGTTTATGTTGCAAAACAAGAGTTGTGCTGCTATGTATTATCCTTGCCAGAGATTGAGCTGAAGGCAATCAAGTATGATGCATTGGTGATGGTTGGAGATGGAATGTAATGTGTGTGATACTGCAAGACTCAGTGATGCTATGATTTAGGGGTTTAACGCTGAGCTAGCGGCTTTACCTACTCTTGATGATAATCTGTGACTAATAAAAAGTGGAAAAGAACATAACTTGAATCATTGTTTTGCAACGAGGAAGGATTCCTTGATCTAATCTCTCTTATTGATTTCAACATACACTTTTAATTGCTTTGTTTATTTTCTTTTGTTTTTAAAATCTAAAACCAATCCCCCCTTTTCGTGACAACTTTACAACTAAAAATCTCTTGCTCCTCGTGGGAACGGACTACACTATATTACTTGTGAATTAGGTGGAAAAATATAAATTAATTTGTTGTGGTTACGACACGCATCAAATTTTGGCGCCGCTGCCGGGGAGCAACGGACGATTTTAGTTGTTTTATTTTTATTTTTGCTTTATTCTTGCTTTGTTAGATTCTATATCGTATCTAACTTAGTTTTCGAGAATCTTGTTTCAGGTACTATATCTTTGGTGAATGCTTAAAGAGGGAAGACCGAGTCCAATTGGTATACGTCTTCGATCCGGCACTCAACTAAAGGACCTATTTCGAGCGGTTAACACTCCGCTTCCTCCTTCTTCATCTAGTGAGTTCGCATATTCCGATATAGACGAAAAAGATATGGTTGATCGTATACTCAAGGATCTAGCTTCTCACAATCTCGATACACAACAATGGTGTATCTAAACTAATTCAACATTCGAGATTAAGCCGGGGTTGATTAGATAGTTACCCAAGTTTCATTGCATGGTGAATGAAGATCCAAACAAACATCTTATGGACTTCTCTACCATAGTCATGGCCATGCTTCCACCGAAAACTAATGCGGATGGAGCAATGTTGAAAGCTTTCCCGATCTCTTTGGCGGGCAATGCTAAGGAATGGTTGTATTATTTGCCTTACGGAAGTATCTCAACATGGAATGGGAAGAAGAAACTTTTCCTCGAGAGATATTTTCTTGCCTCAAAAGCTACTCAAATTCGCAAGGAGATTTGTGGGATGAAGCAAAAAGTGGGAGAGTCATTGTATGAATGTTGGGAGCGATACAAGAGATTGGTGGCAAGCTGTCCACACCATCAATTCAGTGACGTCATGATACTCCAATACTTCTATGAAGATCTCCACCCAAGTGATAGATCTCTTCTTGACGCCGCGGGTGGTGGTGCACTAATGAACAAGACGTTGACCCAAGCTAGAGAGTTGATTGAGAGTATGGCGGCGAACTCGCAACAATTATACACAAGAGAAGAACCAACGGTTAGGCGAGTGCATGAAGTTAGTGATTCATCATCACACCTTGATCAAAGGATGAGTAGCATGGAAAGGGTAATGCAACGAATGGCCGCGGTAATTATTCCGGATGATGAGACCGAACAAGTAAATGTTTTATATCCAAATCAAATGCCAAGGTACGATCCATACTCTAATATTTACAATCCCGCTTGGAAGGATCATCCTAACTTTAGTTATGCAAACAAGCAAGCAGCGGCTCCTAATCCATATGTGCAACAAGGTGGTTTCCAACAATCACGCTTCCAACCTCAACAACAATTCCAACCACAACAAGTCAAGGAGCGTGATTCTTCGAGTGATGACAAGGTCAATGCGTTAATGCAAGGCATGCAAGGTCTTACTTCTATGTTACAACAAAGCCAACAAAGCCAACAAAAGAATGAATCGGCCATTAAGGCTTTAGAAACCCAAATGGGATAATTGGCAACCGATGTGCATCTATTGAAATCTCAAGCATCCACAAAGCTTCCTTCACAACCATTTGTGAATCCAAGAGAGAATGTTAATGCGGTTACTTTAATAAGTAGAAGACAAGTGGAGAGTCCAAGTCATCATGAAGAAGCTAGTGAAGAGGTAGTCAAAGACAATGAGGAAGTCGCACCAAAGGAGAATTCAACACCAACAGACCAATCCAAGGAACCGGTTCCTAGTTTCACTACTCCACCTCCTTTTCCTAGTCGCTTTGCTAAGTCCACGAAAGAAGCTCAAGAGAAGGCACTCACGGATATCTTCAAGAAGATAAAATCAACATACCATTCATAGAGGCCATCAATACAATGCCAAGGTATGCTAAGTTCATGAAGTAATTGTGCACAAAGAAGGATAGGTTGCTTGATAATGAAATTACTAAAGTTGGCGAGAGTGCGTCGGCTATGCTATTGAAGAAGATGCCTACAAAGTGCACGGATCCCGGTGGTTTCACGGTGCCAATTACTATTGGTACAAAAAGGTTTGAACATGCTTTACTTGACTTAGGAGCTTCCATAAGTGTAATGTCGGCCGATATATATGACTCCTTGAATCTTGGACCTTTGAAAGAGACAAGAGTGATTATCCCATTATCAAACAAGTCCAACATATATCCTAAAGGACTTGTAGAAGACGTGCTAGTGCAAGTAAATGAGCTTATTTTTCCGGTTGATTTATTTGTGGTGGATATGGATAACAATGAGAATCGGTCATCTACTTCTTTACTTCTTGGGAGGCCATTTATGAAGACCGCAAAGACGAAGATTGATGTTGACAAGGGTACACTTACTATGGAATTCGATAAAGAGATAATACACTTCAACATATTTGAAGCCATGCGCTACCCAAGTGATGTGCATTCCGCTTACTCCATTGATGTGGTTAGTTTGTTAGCGCAACAAATGGTGGAATTGAGTCAAAAGTACGAACTTGAGGTGGTGTTGCAAAAGAGCATTGAATTGGACGTCCACGGCTTGTCTAATTTGGATGTTGAAATCTTCATGGAATTGGTGGAGATGTGTGGTGCCTTGACGGCATTGCAAGAAGCTAAAAAGGATAATGTTTCATATATTTCTTTACCCATGGATGATGAATTACTTGTACCATATATTGTGAAGGCATCTAAGCTAGAATTAAATCCACTTCAGGAACATTTGAAGTATGCTTTCTTGGGAGATAAAGATGAGCTTCCGGTGATTATTGTAAAGAACCTCACACCGGTACAAGAAGACCGTTTGCTTAGAATTTTGAAAGAGCACAAAAACGGGTATTGGGTGGACAATTGCGGAAATCAAAGGCATTAGTCCATCCGTGTGCATGCATAGAATTCTAATGGAAGAGAACGTGAAGCCGGTACGTGATGCTCAACGTAGGCTTAATCCTACCATGATGGAGGTTGTGAAGAAAGAGATACTCAAATTGCTAAGTGTGGGGGTGATCTATCCAATATCTATATCAAATGGGTTAGTCCGGTACAAGTGGTACCAAAGAATTCCGGTGTTACGGTTGTTAGAAATCAAGACGATGAACTTGTTCCTACAAGAATTCAAACCGGTTGGAGAGTGTACATTGATTATAGAAAGCTTAATTCCGCAACTCTAAAGGATCACTTTCCTTTACCTTTCATTGATCAAATGTTGGAGCGGTTAGTGGGGCATTCTCATTATTGTTTCTTGGACGGTTATTCGGGATACAACCAAATTGTTATTGCACCGGAGGACCAATAGAAGACCACTTTCACTTGTCCGTTTGGAACGTTTGCATATAGACGGATGCCGTTTGGTGTTTGTAATGCACCGGCTACTTTCCAAAGATGCATGGTCAGTATATTCTCGGACTATGTGGAGCGCATCATCGAGGTATTTATGGATGATTTCAGTGTTTATGGCAATTCTTTTGATAGTTGTTTAGACAACCTTGAACTAGTTCTTAAACGATGCATAGACACAAACCTCGTCCTTAATTGGGAGAAATGTCTCTTTATGGTAAACCATGGCATAGTACTTGGTCACATCGTGTCCTCTCGAGGGCTCAAAGTGGACAAGTCAAAGATAGATTTAACAAGGAACTTACAATATACCACTTCGGTGAGGGAAATCAGTTCATTTCTTGGCCACGCAGGTTTCTATAGGCGGTTTATCAAGGATTTATCCAAAATCTCCATGCTGATGTGCAAGTTATTACAAAAGGAGGTACCTTTTGACTTCAACAAGGAATGCAAGGATGCCTTTGACAAATTGAAGGCAATGTTGACAAGTGCGCCAATTATCAAATCACCTGATTGGAATCTCCCATTTGAATTAATGTGTGATGCTAGTGATTATGCGGTTGGAGCCATTTTGGGTCAAAGAGTGGACAAATTGTCCCATGTTATCTATTATGCATCGAGGACCCTTAATGATGCACAAATCAACTATTCTACTACGGAGAAGGAGTTATTGGCTATAATTTTTGCATTGGAAAAGTTTCGATCATACTTGGTGGGAACCAAGGTTATTGTATATTCCGATCATGCCGCACTTAAATACTTAATAAAGAAGAAAGAAGCTAAGCCAAGGCTAATTCGATGGATCCTATTGCTACAAGAGTTCGACATAGAAATTCGAGACAAGAAAGGTGTGGAGAATGTCGCTGCGGATCATCTCAGTAGACTTTTTATGTCTCAAGAAGAACTTCCATTACAAGACCGCTTTCCGGACGAACAAATTTTCTCCTTGGAAAATTCTACACCTTGATACGCGGATATAGCGAATTACTTGGTGACAAGGAAGGTACCTAATACAATGTCTAACTTCCAAAAAATGAAACTTAAGAAGATAGCCAAGGAATATATGTGGGATGAACCACTTATGGAAATATGGCGTGGATCAAATAATACGAAGATGCGTGCCTAATTCCGAATTTCAATCTATTCTCTCTTTTTGTCACACTCTTGCTTGTGGTGGCCATTTTGGTTCTAAACGTACCGCTCTCAAAGTTCTCGAGAGTGGATTTTATTGGCCCACCTTGTTTGAAGATGTACATGTTTTTTGCAAAGCGTGTGATAGATGTCAAAGAACGGGCAATCTAGGTGCTCGAAATCAAATGCCACTCACACCAATCCTCACAGTTGAGATTTTTGATGTGTGGGAAATCAATTTTATGGGTCCTTTTGTCAATTCAACTGGAAATTTTTATATACTTCTTGCGGTGGATTATGTTTCGAAATGGGTGGAAGCTAGAGCCACCAAAACTAATGATTCTCAAGTTGTTTGTGATTTTGTAAGAGAAAACATATTCACTAGGCATGGTACACCAAGAGTGGTGAAAAGCGATGGAGGCTCACATTTCAAGAAGGCTTTCCACGCTCTCCTCAAAAAGTACAACATTACACATAAGATTGGTACGTCTTATCATCCACAAACTAGTGGACAAGCGGAAATTTCAAACCGTGAAATCAAGTCCATTCTTGAGAAAACGGTGAATACTACAAGGAAAGATTGGAGTTTTAAGCTTAATGATGCACTTTGGGCATATAGAACGACGTACAAGACACCAATTGGAATGTCTCCATATCGGTTGGTTTATGGTAAAGCTTGTCATCTTCCGGTTGAACTTGAACATAAGGCTTATTGGGCGATAAAGAAATGCAACATGGAGTATGATGAAGCCGGGAAGCAAAGAAAGTTACAATTACATGAGCTAGAGGAGATACGTAATGATGCATACGAGAGTGCCCGTATTTACAAGGAAAAGACCAAGCTTTTTCATGATAAGATGATTTCTCGTAAAAAGCTTCGAAGTGGGACAAAAAGTCCTTTTATATCATTCTCGCCTTAAACTATTTCCTGGAAAGTTAAGGTCCCGTTGGATTGGACCATATGTTGTTACTAATGTTTTTCCTTATGGTGCAGTTGAAATTACTAGTCTTAGAGACAACTTGGTTTCCAAGGTCAACGACCATAGATTGAATCCATACTACGAGAACATCGCATATGTGAATGTGGATGAACTTTCATTTGAAGATTCACTCCCTCTGGAGGAGTAATGTGAAGCAAGAGCCAAGTCGGGCCGTCGACTTTAAAACAAGCGCTTAATGGGAGGCAACCCATAGGTTTTGTATTTCTTATCCTTTTACTTTTTGTTTTGTTTATTTATTTATTTTTCTTGTTCCATATCATACTATGATTTCCCACCTTGACTTTACTTGGACGATTCAATTACATTGAGGACAATATAAGGTTTAAGTGTGGGGGAGTGGTTAAGCATATTAAATTTTTTTTTGCATAAAACCTCCAACTTTTAGATATTTTAGAGTCACTAACATACTTCTAGGTATGTTTACATAGAGAATTATGACCGACATAACTAAACTTGGAAGTGTTAGGGAACTACGTTTGGATTTCTTGCTTGTTAGAGTGTTAAATAATGGATTTAATCATGCCGGTGATGCAGATTAGGAGCAGGGAGACATGCATTATTAGAGTTGCTGATCAATCATTAGTGGAGACTACCCTATTTATATCATGCGAGGCACCGACCAGATTTCTTTATAAATAACTAAAGAGCTTTCTTTTGAGTGTGTGTCACCGTACATTAATTCCGGGTAGAATGGTGAGCTACCCAACTTCCCAACAATAGAAGCACTACTCTTTGATCTCTTGAGTGCTAATTTTGTCAATAATGAGGGTGACATCTATAGATGAAAGCCTCCTTCTTGTAGTTCGATTTGCAGTTAGCACCATTCTCTCTCTCGACAACAACGGATCCATGGAAACACCATCATCATCAACAAGGGAGAGACATCAAAATGTACAAGGAAAGTTGAAAAAGTTCAAGGTTTACAAGCAACAGAACAAGAAAAGAGTAAATTTCATATCCAAGTAAAGCAAAATATAATGAGCGGATTTTTACATATACATGTTGAAGACTTATTTACAAGAGCAAAGAAAAGCAAAAGGTGAGAATTATTGAAGTTTATGATTTCGAGACGATACAAGTTGTGAAGAATCAAGCGATAAAGTATTTTTCCCACGGCTATGGTTTGTTTTTATTTTCACTTTGTTTTGTATTTTATTTCTCTTGTCTCTAAAAAAAAAAAAGCAAAATTAAAATTAAAAAAAAAATTGGAAAACTAAAAAAAAAATGAAAAAAAAATGATGGCAAGAGAAATTTTTGTTTTTATCTTTTATTTAATAAGTCGTGCGGAAGGAAAATCTATAAAAAAGTTTCAAGCGACAAGGATTTTAAGGTAAAGAGTTACAAATTGTCAAGGATCTATGAAATTCAAGAATTTATTATCATCAATAGTTGAAGCCGAAGACGAAAACCAAGAAGATGAGGACGAGGAGCGGAAGACTTTTCTATTGGATGTCGTGAGAGTGGTGTTATCATTATTGCAATCGGATGTGAAGGTGAGTAAGTAATCTCATCCTCGATAATAGTGGTTGATTTCCTTTCTTAGAGACCGTCAGAAAAATGGTTTTTCAAAACGATAAAAGATGTAGGTTTTTAAAATATTTCGGAAGTTCTCCTTCCCACCATTCAACGTGTTGCAGGAATTCTCTCTTTATTCTTACATGCACACATGTGAGAACCATAAAAGTACGTCCTTTGAGTGCAATTTCATAAAACCCTTTTTGGTGAGGCAGAATTCGAGGCGAAATGCTTATTGATCGCTCTCAAACATGTGTTCTCTCATTATGGTGTGGTTATTTCTCACTCAACATTTAAGAATGAGGATATGTTCTTTGGTATTTCTAACTTCTTATTACTAGTATGCAGAAACTCTATGTCTTCATATCTCTTTGGATGGTTGCCACGCTGGAAAGCTTTGAAATTGGAGTGGATTTTATTTGATTTTCTCGAGGACTAGCATTATCATGTATCAGCGGGTGTATTTATCGGGTCCCTATCCCTGGGGTGTAACCATCCACCCAAACAACCCTAACTATCTCAAGAGCTTCTCATTCTTCTCAATCATTGCTTCACCTGAATGAAATGGAAGAAGAAAAGCAGCGCAGCTGATGCTGTGTAATCGAGAGATGAGAGAATTTATGAGAGCTATTTGAATCAGAGAGGACGAAATTAGGGTTTGATTCAAGATTGAATCTGGTAGCGAGAGATGATGTTGTTGTGAATATGAAAATGGGTTTGACTCTGGTGATTGAAATAATAATGAAGAAATTAGGGTATGTGTTGGTGCTGTTGAAATCGAGTAGAAGAAGATATGGATTCAAGAACAACATGGATAGATCAAATCGAGACAAGGGAAGAACATGAAATAGATGGATTTCTGAAATTGAATTACAGGGAGAAGAATGGGGGTGGTCTGAGATTTACAATAATTGAAGATGGAAGAATCTTTTTGAAGAACAAGATGTTCATAACTCAAAAATTGAGGAGAAATCGGTAAGACCTGATGCTGCAATCGATAGAAAAGAATCGAATGGAAGAATGGATTCTCGCTGTTTTCTGTGTTGGTGGAACTGTTGGCTGAGTTGTTTCTGCAATCGAAGAACTGAGATCGAATTGAGAGTTTAAGCTTCTATGTTTACAAGGGTTCTGAAATTGATTGATTGAAGGCGGTAGCTGTAATATTGGAAATCGAACTGCAGTTGGTGATAGAAAACTTAGATTTGTTGTTGAAGTTCAATGAGATGGGATCTGTGAATCGAGAAGAAGAAGCTGAAATTGCTGTGATGAGTTTTGTGGCTGGAAATCAAGACAGGGAAGAAGGTGGTTGTGATGCTTAATGGGTTTTGCTCGGATTCATTCTGGGTTTTGGTAGAATTCGAAATACAAGGAAGAGTAGGGAATCTGGAGCTGTTGAAATGGGTATGTGGTGGATGTGCAGTCTGCTGTGAAAAAGAAGAGAAAGGGTGCAGCTGTTGCTGATGGATGAACTGGTGGCAGTAAGCAGAACAGTGAGGATTCTCATGAGTTGATGTTGCAAAACAAGAGTTGTGCTGCTATGGATTATCCTTGCCAGAGATTGAGCTGAAGGCAATCAAGTATGATGCATTGGTGATGGTTGGAGATGGAATGTAATGTGTGTGATACTGCAAGACTCAGTGATGCTATGATTTAGGGGTTTAACGCTGAGCTAGCGGCTTTACCTACTCTTGATGATAATCTGTGACTAATAAAAAGTGGAAAAGAACATAACTTGAATCATTGTTTTGCAACGAGGAAGGATTCCTTGATCTAATCTCTCTTATTGATTTCAACATACACTTTTAATTGCTTTGTTTATTTTCTTTTGGTTTTAAAATCTAAAACCAATCCCCCCTTTTCGTGACAACTTTACAACTAAAGATCTCTTGCTCCTCGTGGAAACGAACTTGACTACACTATATTACTTGTTAATTAGGTGGAAAAATATTAATTAATTTGTTGTGGTTACGACACGCATCAAAATTTGGCGCCGCTGCCGGGGAGCAGCGGACGATTTTAGTTGTTTTATTTTTATTTTTGCTTTATTCTTGCTTTGTTAGATTTTATATCGTATCTAACTTAGTTTTCGAGAATCTTGTTTCAGGTACTATATCTTTGGTGAATGCTTAAAGAGGGCAGACCGAGTCCAATTGGTATACGTCTTCGATCCGGCACTCAACTAAAGGACATCTTTCAAGCGGTTAACACTCCGCTTCCTCCTCCTTCATCTAGTGAGTTCGCAGATTCTGAGATAGACGAAGAAGATATGGCTGGTACCTACACTTTTGTGTATGATTTAACCATTGATACCTTCTAAATAAATATGCAACATAGGAACCAAATTGAGGGCATGAGACGGGCATGAATAGGGTAATCGTGCTTATCGTTCACCGCTCAGGGCAGGGAGCCAACAAGCACATGAAAACCAAACATCACTCATACAAAAACACGTATTGTCTATCGAACAACAACCATCTCAGAAAGGACTAACAACTCATGCCAGTGGTGACGATAGAAACACGAACTCCCGAGACAAATCATTCCGAATGAACACGTTGTGCGTGAACATGCATAGACGGTCCAACTAAATCATGGAACAGAAATCCTACCTCTTTCACATGAATCGCTGCTATCCACTTCTGTCTATCCAACACATCTTCCTCTGTTAAACTAAGCCGATATAAATGACATCTATTAGTTCTTTAATCTTAATGAACTATGAGTTATTCATAATAATCCTACTACGAAACTAAGCCGGTATCTACACTTTTGTGTATTCTTTCGAACCTTCCTCTTAAATTTACCAGTTTTATTATCTTATTAGATGTTTTAAACAGTTTCTAGCGGTCCAGTTGACATCTATTAATTATTTAATCTTAAAGAACTATGAGTTATTGAAAATAAGCCTACCACGAAAGTAAAAAATTACCTATATGTTTGTGTATTCTTTTGAACCATCCTCTTAAAATTCCGAGTTTTAGTTTATTATTAGATGTTTTAAACAGTTTCTAGCTGTCCAAGTGACATCTATTAATTCATTAATCCTAAAGAGCTATGAGTTATTGATAATAAGCCTACTACAAAACTAAGCAACTACCTATAGTTTTGTGCATAATTTTGAACCATCCTCTTAAATTTAGCAGTTTTAGTTTATTATTAGATGTTTTTAACAGTTTCTAGCGGTCCAGGTGACATCTATTAATTCTTTAATCTTAATGAACTATGAGTAATTGATAATAAACCTACTACGAAACTAAGCCGTTACCTATAATTTTGTGCA
The DNA here is from genome assembly GCF_003573695.1 of Papaver somniferum. Taxonomy (NCBI): domain Eukaryota; kingdom Viridiplantae; phylum Streptophyta; class Magnoliopsida; order Ranunculales; family Papaveraceae; genus Papaver; species Papaver somniferum. Next base: position 5,809,252 of record NW_020621381.1, on the reverse strand, counting down.
TTCTTTTGAAACATCCTCTTAAATTTACCAGTTTTAGTTTATTATTAGATGTTTTAAACAGTTTCTAGCTGTCCAGGTGACATCTGTTAATTCTTTAATCTTGAAGAACTATGAGTTATTGATAATAAGCCTACTACGAAACTAAGCAATTAACTGTATTTTTGTGTATTCGTTTGAACCATCCTATTAAATTTACCAGTTTTAGTATATTTTCGGTGTTTTAAACAGTTTCTAGTAGTCCAGGTGACATCTGTTAATTCTTTAATCTTAACGAACTATGAGTTATTGATAATAATCGTACAACCAAAATAAGTTGTTACCTATACATTTGTGTATTCTTTTGAACCATCCTTTTAAATTTACCAGTTTTAGTATATTATTAGATGTTTTAACGGTCCAGGTGACATGTATTAATTCTTTAATCTTAAAGAACTATGAGTTATTGATAATAAGCCTACTACGAAACTAAGCAATTATATATATTTTTGTGTATTCGTTTGAACCATCCTTTTAAATTTACCAGTTTTAGCATATTATTGGGTGTTTTAAACAGTTTCTAGCGGTCCAGGTGACATCTATTAATTATTTAATCTTAACGAACTATGAGTTATTGATAATAAGCCTACAACCAAAATAAGTCGTTACCTATGCTTTTGTGTATTCTTTTGAACCATCCTCTTAAATTTACCAATTTTAGTATATTATTAGATGTTTTAAACAGTTTCTAGCGGTCCAGGTGACATGTATTAATTCTTTAATCTTAAAGAACTATGAGTTATTGATAATAAGCCTACTACGAAACTAAGTAATTATATATATTTTTGTGTATTCGTTTGAACCATCCTCTTAAATTTACCCGTTTTAGTATATTATTAGGTGTTTTAAACAGTTTCTAGCGATCCAGGTGACATCTGTTAATTCCTTAATCTTAACGAACTATGAGTTATTGGTAATAAGCCTACAACCAAACTAAGCTGTTACCTATACTTTTGTTTATTCTTTTGAACCATCCTCTTAAATTTACCATTTATAGTATATTATAAGATGTTTTAAACAGTTTCTAGCGGTCCAGGTGACATATATTTATACTTTAATCTTAAAGAACTTTGAGTTATTAATAATAAGCCTAGTACGAAACTAAGCAATTACCTATACTTTTTTGTATTCTTTTGAACCACCCTCTTAAATTTACCAGTTTTAGTATATTATTAAATGTTTTAAACAGTTTCTAGAGGTCCAGTTGATATCTATTAATTCCTTAATCTTAAAGAACTTTGAGTTATTGATAATAAGCCTACTACGGAACTAAGCAATTACCTATATTTTTGTATATTCTTTTGAACCACCTCTTAAATTTACCAGTTTTAGTATTTTATTAGATGTTTTAAATAATTTATAGCGTTCCAGTTGACATCTATTAATTATTTAATCTTAAAGAACTATGAGTTATTGATAATAAGCCTACTACGAAATTAAGCAGCTACCTATACTTTTGTGTATTTTTTTGAACCATCCTCTATAATTTACCAGTATTAGTTTATTATTAGATGTTTTAAATAGTTTCTAGCGGTTCAGGTGACATATATTAGTTCTTTAATCTTAAGGAACTATGAGTTCTTGATAACAAGCCTACTCTGAAACTAAGCAGTCACCTATACTTCTGTGTATTCTTTTGAACCATCCTCTTAAATTTACCAGTTTTAGTTTATTATTAGATGTTTTAAACAGTTTCTAGCGGTCCAGGTGACATCTATTAGTTCTTTAATCTTAATGAACTATGAGTTATTGATAATAAGCCTACTACGAAACTAAGCCGTTACCTATACTTTTGTGTATTATTTTGAACCATCCTCTTAAATTTACCAGTTTTAGTATTTTATTAGATGTTTTAAACAGTTTCTAGCGGTCCTGTTGACATCTATTAATTCTTTAATCTTAAAGAAGTATGAGTTCTTGATAATAAGCCTACCACGAAACTAAGCAATTACCTATATGTTTGTGTATTCTTTTGAACCATCCTCTTCAATTTACCAGTTTTAGTTTATTATTAGATGTTTTAAATAGTTTCTAGCTGTCCAAGTGACATCTATTCATTCTTTAATCTTAAAGAACTATGAGTCGTTGATAATGAGCCTAGTACGAAACTAAGCAGCTGCCTATACTTTTGTGTATTCTTTTGAACCATCCTCTTGAAGTTACCAGTTTTAGTATTTTATTAGATGTTTTAAACAGTTTCTAGTGGTCCTGTTGACATCTATTAATTCTTTAATCTTAAAGAATTATGAGTTCTTGAGAATAAGCCTACCACGAAACTAAGCAATTACATATACGTTTGTGTATTCTTTTGAACCATCCTCTTAAATTTACCAGTTTTAGTTTATTATTAGTTGTTTTAAACAGTTTCTAGCGGTCCAGGTGACATGTATTAATTATTTATTATTAAAGAACTATGAGTTATTGATAATAATCCTAGTACGAAACTAAGAAATTGCTTATAATTTTATGTGTTCTTTTGAACCATCCTCTTAAATTTACCAGTTTTAGTTTAGTATTAGATGTTTTAAACAACTTCTATCTTTCCATGTGACATCTATTAATTCTTTAATCTTAAAGAACTATGAGGTATTGATAATAAGCCTACTACGAAAGTAAGCAATTACCTATATTTTTGTGTGTTCGTTTGAACCATTCTCTTAAATTTACTAGTTTTAGTTTATTATTAGATGTTTTAAACAGTTTCTAGGTGTCCACGTGACATCTATTAATTCTTTAATCTTGAAGAACTATGAGTTATTGAGAATAAGCCTACTAAGAAACTAAGAAATTACCTATATTTTTATGTATTCGTTTGAACCATCCTCTTAAATTTACCAGTTTTAGTATATTTTTAGATGTTTTAAACAGCTTCTAGCGGTCCAGGTGACATCTGTTAATTCTTTAATCTTAATGAACTATGAGTTATTGGTAATAAGCCTATAACCAAACTAAGTCGTTACCTATACTTTTGTTTATGGGCTTTTTAATAAAGTAACCACCTTTTTGAACCATATTTAAGAAACTGGCCGTTTTTTTGAATCTTTATATAAACTGGCCGATATTGACATTTTCCATCCCGTTTTTTTCAAAAAACGGATTTAGGTAGTTAACTGGCTATGTGGCAGTTAACCTGCTAGGTAAAAGACGACTTAACCCTCGTCTGAGTTCGTAACCAAACCAGTATCGAGTCAACTCGGTGACTCATTGCAACGGTCGGATTTGTAACGGTCGGATTTGTAACGGTCGGATTTGTAACGGTCAGAGAAGAACCATATTATTTGTCATACTCAACAGATCAAAAAAATAAAAATAAATAAGACATGAGCCAAAATGAAGTAAACTCTCCAGACAGCAGTAGCAGCAGCAAGGTAAGATTAAGATTAAAACAACCCCTAATTCCATGTTCTATCTGTGCACAGGGAATTCATGATCCAAAGGTATGTCCTTGGATTTATTCCAGGTGCAAATATATACCATGTAATGGTATAAGGCAACTATTGTGTTCAAAAGCAAAAGAAACAAGCGAAAAAATGTTTTTGAAGTGTTCAATTCCAACCTGTCAGTACTTTGAATGGTTTGACGATGCCATCGATCCTGTCAAATGCAAGATGGTGAAATTACCAGTAGAGAATGGTTGTTACGCTTGCGGAGAATCTGGTCATTGCTTCAAAAACTGCCCACTGCAAAATCAAACCTGCAAGAAAGATCACTGCAAATCAAAGATGGAGATGAAATTTTGCAAGAATGAACACAACAAGAACATAGCATACCTCACTTGTACAGATTGTGACGGTTTTAAATGGGTCTCAGATGAAGTCTTCATTGCTGCAAAAAACAGAATTATGCATTCAAGTTTACAACTTAATGCTATATGTAAGGAACTCAACAATCTGAAAATGTAACCTGCAAATGTACTAATAAACAACCTGCCACTTTTGATTCAGCATTAATTCAAGTCTACAAAAGAAAAAAATATTGTCTTCTTAAACATAAAAAATCAGAAAACGGATCTCAAATCATTTCTTCTTAGCCTTTACATTTCCCCTTCCCTTTCCTTGTTTTATATTCTGAGATACATATCCAATGCCAAAGAAGTTCTGATAAAGGTTATTTATTGTAGAGGGTGGAGTAGAAGATGGTGCTATAGATGGCAGACTCATAGGTGTTGTGGAAGCTGGAGTAGAAGATGGTGTTGCCAAAGGCTGACTGCCAGGCCCTGTAAAACATTCACCAACAAATGATGTTGTTCTCTTCTTCTTGTTTGACTTAGCTGCACCCCTAACTCCGGTGGTCTGACTTGGCTCTACGTTGCTGAAGGTGAAGCTTTGTGCATCACATTCAGTCCTTTGCCTCTTTGCAGTTGGATTAGATCCCACTTCACCGCCAGCACATGTTCTTTTGTTGTGGTTAGTAACATTTCCACATTTCCCACACCTCCTTTTTGTCTTCTCAACACGAGGTTCATCATAACTTCTTACCCTCTTGCTCTTGGGTCTTCCTGGTTTCCTACTGTGAGGAGGGTTCAAGATCTTCTTGTTCATGTTTGGCTGCAAGAACAAATGCACTTATATCAATGTAGTTGAGAATATAAATAGGGCATATAGTTACAAATTTAAGAAGAAAAAGTACCTGGACCTATTCACTTTTATCATCTAGTGGTGCAAAAGTTGGTGCATATGTGGCCTTATAGTTCTCCACTGAATAGTAATCACTGCAGTACCTGCTCAAGCAGAGTATGTAAAGGTTAGTGCTAGATACATTTAAGGCCTAGAAATTGTATAAATTAGTTCTGAGACAAGGTACAGATTTAAAAAAAAGAGAAATCTTACTTTCTCCATTGTGGCCTTATGCTATGCAATGCACTCACTGCATGCATACAGGGGAACCCCCTCAACTGCCACTGCAAACAAGAGCAAGTCTTGGCAAGTATGTTCACTGTGAACACAGAATTCTTTGGACTAGTCACCATATATAACTCTCCAGCCACACAAGGGTCAAAACCATAGTCAGTCACAAATTCCAACATTTTCTTAATCAATGTAACAGCAGTAGAAACCAAATTACCATCTACCCATGATGCAGATTCAGTCCTCCTATTGTACCATGTACCCATCACTAAGTTAGCATACATTATTCCTATCATTATAATTGGTTTATTTCTCATCTTGTTGATCATATTGTTAAAAGACTCTGAAAAATTGTTGTTCATATGTTCACAACAGTGAATAGGGTTAAAAAAGGCCCTGGACCATGTAGCAGGATCTTCTCTACTGAGATAAGCACCAGCTGCAACACTCTGTTTCACAATATTTTCAAAATGTTCCTGCACAGCCAATCAAAAACTAGCTTAACTTGACTGTCAAACAGTGCCTAACCAATAACAAAGAACTGTTATGAACTGTCAAACCTGAAAATGCTTTTCTTTGTATGCTTTTGCTGCATTCCATAAAGAACTGTATAATTCAAGACCCTTGTAATCCTTCTTGAAATTTTTGTATAAATGTCTGCATTTTAACACATTGCAATTAACATAAGGCCTTTATCTGATCTGACAAACAAAAGAAACAAGAAACAAAGTTAGACAAGAAAGTTACCTCCAACAGTATCTGTGGTGATGGCCAGGGAACACTATACCAACAGCTTCCAATAAACCTTTTTTCCTATCTGAAATGAAAGCCACTTTCACTGGATGTGCTAATATTGCATCCTTCAAATGCTTCAAAAAAATGATCCAATTTTCCTTTGTTTCAGCTCTGCATACCATAATTTCTAACATTACTAACCCATTCTGTCCATCAAGTGCAGTTGCAGCCATCAATACTCCCCCATATTCCCCTGTTAGATGGCAGGCATCAAGCCCTATAACTCCCCTGCATGCTTTTCGCCAACCCCTCATTGCAGGTTCAAATGAGAGTGTCATGCTTTCAAAGGTGTTATTCACTGTCTCAAAAGTGAACTTAGCAACAGACCCATCATTGCATTTAGTAAACATCTTGCAGAATGCTGGTACTTCATTGTATCTTTCTTTATAGTTCCCATATAATGACTCTAAAACTAGATTCCTAGCCTTCCATGCACACTGATATGGTATATTTACTCTCTTTTCAGCTAAGAAGTCTTCCTTGATTTTATAAGGGTCTGGAACAACTTTTTTAGGCTTATTCTTCATCTGATCAAGAACAAAATCCTTTACAAAATGAGGATCAGCAGATCTATTCCTATTTTGGGGATCCCCTTCACACTTATGTTCCAAATTCACTTTCCTAAGAACAAAAGTCTTCTCACCCTCTTTCTTGCTAGCATACACAAACCAAGGACAATCATGTTATGTTTTAAACCTACACTCAGCCTTAATTCTAGAGGGAGCACTTCTATCCAAAATATATTGACACTTATTAAGAACACAATAACCCCTGAGATGTTTCTTAAATGCTTCCTTATTTTCAAATCTAGTTTTTACCTCCATTTTGCTAGGATCTACTGGAGTAAAAACTTCTTCTTCAGGGAAAAGATCTACATCATGCTCACCCTTCATGTACTGACCAAAATCATCATCAAAGTCATCCATGTAAGCAGGTCTTTCATCCACATCCTTACCTGCACATTCAAGATCAACATCAGTACCATATAATAAGTTACAAATTATAATAAATGAAATCAGTTATAAATGAAATATACCTTTTTCTTTGCCTTCTTTTTCTCCTCCTTCTTCTTCTTCTTCTTCTTCTTTCTCTTCTTGTTCTTCTTCATCTGACCCATACTCAATGTCTTCATCACTGTCATATACTGGAGGAGCTTCTGGATTCTCAATTGGGTGACATTCATCTTCTTTGGTGTTTTCCAGCTGAATATTGTCCACATCTTCAACAAACTTAACTTCATTTGTAGCTTTTGACTGACTGCAACCACTGCTACTAGCCTGAGAATGTTTGGACATGGGCACATCCATGAAACTCAGCTTTCTTGATGCACCTTCAACTGATTTATCCATACTATTTAGCCTTGGGGATCTTCTAGGGGTGGTTCCCTTACTAACTGTCTTCTTCTTTGGTGTAGTCTTTGGAGTCCCAAACACTGTGTCTTTCATCCCCATCCACAAACATATACATCCATCCTCATTTACAAAAGAATCCTCCCAAAAATTATCAAAATCATCATTGTTTAACAATGGCAGTGGCAGACATTCTTCCTTAAACCAATATAAATTAAACTTCTCTTTAACATCCATAGACAAACCCTTATACACCATATACTTAAGTGTCATCAACTCTGTTTCATCTCTATGGCAATCAGGAAATACCAAAGTCTCATTCTTTGGCTCCGCATATACACTGATATTCCTAAATTTGAACTGACTGCAACACAAATGAAACAAAATCAGATATAAACCTATGAAAACCCAATGAAAACCTAATTAAGCAATATTACTTAAAATCAAACACCCAATCACGAAAATTAAACCCCAATTAAACAATAAAAATTTGGTTTCAAATAAACCCTAATTACAAAGGAAAAAAAACAGAAACCCTAAAAATCAATCGATCAATTAAATCAATTAACTATCAATACAATGATTTTCATCATATATTAAGTCACGGGTTTCGTTAATCTTACCTTGATTCAGACTGTTTTAATCCCGGTTTGTACCTCATCTTCACTGTATCACCACTATCTCTGAATCCCTAAATATGTAGAACTTTTCTTCCAAATACACTCTGGTCTTTCACTAACATCTATGTCTTCAGCAAAAACAACTTCAATAACATCAGTTTCTTTTTCTTTTCAAACAGCTTCAATACCTAACCCTAGTTTCAGAACGAGGGAGAAGAGAACGAGGGAGAAAGAGAACGAGGGAGAAAGAGAAAGTGTGGTGAGAGATTACACCACGCGGGTCTTTAAATGGGCAAGGGCACAGTCGTAAATTCTCCTACCGAGTTTGACTTATTCAACGCAGCTGACCGATCTGGTGGGCCCAGGTGTCAACTCTAACAGAAAGGCCAGTTTCTAAAAGAATTTAAAAGCTTGGCCGGTTTATTAATTATATGGTTTGAAGCAGGACACTTTATTAATTTTTATATCACATTTATACTAACTAGGTCTCGATATTTGGCTAATAATTTGGTTTTAGTTCGTTTACAGGAATTACAAGGGAATCCGATCAGCGGACGGAAAAATGATCAAAGTGGATGGCCTGGTATCTTATATATCAGCACCACTCACATCACTCACGCCACCACTTGGTTGTATTTCTTCAGGCTAGGGAGTAGTAAAATAATCAAAGTTGGTCGTGCGGATGGCCCAGCCCACGAGTGACTAAAGAATACCAGTGAGACGTGGCATCTCTCTTACCACACATTTTGTCTGTGGAAATAACATGCGTTTTCCCTTCTTATCAACAAAAGAAATTGACATTTCTTATTCAAGCTATGCAGAACAAGACCTCATTCCAGATTTTTGAGGGTTAAAGAGCATAGATTAAAATGTTTTGAGCATCAATTTTCAGCCTTGTTCCAATCCAGAGATGCCATTACTATCTTAAACTTTCTTTGTACATTTGTTGGTGAATGAGGTGAGATCTATTCGAGGAAGAGATGTAGAAGATGAGGAAATTAAATAGATTAGCTTGTTGGTAATGAAGACTGTCACTGCTGCGACATCCTTGAGAAAGTTATTGAAGAGGGTAATTACAGCAACACATGAATGGAATTAGGGGTTTTGTTTTTGTATTCCAATTTGGGGATTTATAAACCCAGATTCGAATTGGGTTTGTCTGAGCGAGTTACAGCAGCAACGAACACGGAGTTTGGGGGTTTTTGAGGCTCGCTCGATTTGGTATGAAATCAATTGAAGAAAGTTGGTATAGGTCATTTGAAAAGGCATCTACAGATGGGGGGTGTTCATTGTCTGTCTTTAATGGCGGAAATCGATGATTGCAGTGGTGTTTGTCTTGATTTGTTGGTATGGACTGGATTCAGCCAAGTTTCAGTGAGAAGAAGAAGTCTTGACAGTGGAACCAGTTGCTAGCGGTGATGGATTTCGTCTACCTGTATGAAGAGAAGGAACTGGTGGTGCTAGATGATTCAAATTAGTATTTCTTGCCATCGAATCATGGCTGCAGTTCTCATACACATCAACAGTTTGGGGGTTCTTCATTTAAACTGAAATTGAGTTCAATTTGAGGTTATTCTGTGGGATTGTGCATCGAGAAGATATGGCCAGAGCAGTGCAGGCAGTGGTGATGATTTGACTGCGACATCAATGGGTTTTCTCTAATTGTCTACAACAGCAACAAGACAGGCAGTGGCTATTCTTGATGGCTGAGTAAATGGAAGTCAGTGATGATGTTCTAGTACCTCTAATAGGTTTGTTTAACTGGTGGTGACTGAATTGGTTGTAGCTGATGGGTGTTGATGTTGTGGTTGTATGGTCTGTAACAGTGAATGTGTAAAGATGGAAAGTGAAGTTGAGGTTTTTGTTGGATTTGGGAAGTATTGGTCAGACTTGGTGAAGGCCTGAGTTTGGTCAGAATCAGAACTGGTGCCTAGTCAGTTGAGGAAGAGATAAAACTATTCCCCCAATCCAGGAAGGGTTTGAGTCAGTCATTAGAGACGGGTGTGCTGTGTACCCAATGAAGAGATGAATAAGGCAGGAAAACAGGGTTGAATCCGGAAGTCAGAGAATAAGTCACAGCAGTTGTGTATAAAGGATGAGCTTAATCAACCAAGAGGGGCACGCTGGAATACTGCAATCTGAATTTCTTTTGCTTTCTAATTAGTTCCTGTTTTAGTTTTCTTTTGTGGTAGAGTTTCCATTCAATACTTTTTAATGGCGTTCTGCACAATAATGAGAAGCTAAACCCCTCTCTGCCAAGACAAGAGGGGAAGCTTAATGAGTTCAATGTTTTTAGGAGCAAAGGCGATGGAATGAGTGTTTTTAACACTCATTTACTGCCAAATTGAGTGAGAGATTGAGTGAAAGAGTGTTTTTTTGACCGTGGGAGCCTAAAAAAAGACACTAAACGGCTGATCTTTATCCGTTTGGAGAGAAAAATTCTCTCCAAGCGGCTTAACATTTGCCTCTCTCTTACTTTTTCTTTTTTTTAATAAAACCCTAATTATGGGTCCCACATATAAGAGTTTTATATTAATAAAACTCTAAAAATAGGTTTGAGAGGCATATTTTCAGCCGCTCAATGTGTTTTTTCTCTAAACGGCTGATTTTTAGCCGCTTAGTCTCCCCTTTCACCCACTCATTGGCCCCAATGAGTGTATGAGTGATTATTGATGAATGAATGGGTGTTCTCACTCCATAATAAAACCTAGTTTGAGCAAATCCAGTGATAATCATTCATATTGAATGAGAACACTCACTCCATAACCCTTGCTTTAAGTAAATCATCAATAAATCATTTTTAATGCTTAATCCATTCCATTTATATTTGATTGCAATTTTGTGTTGAGTGTGTTTACAAACTTCTTAGATTTAGTGTGATTTCCGAATACATTGAATGCTATAAAATCCCTGTGACATTTCTCAATATGGCTTTATATTTAGAACATAATATCAATCTTTATGTAATGGTATTTTTAGTTGTACTCAGAAATATAAATGTCTTATCTTCCGGGTAGAGCAGATTACTATCTGTTTCTATTCGAGTTATCTTTTGATGATATAAGAACCTGAAACACATTAAGTGAAACCTTATAGTCTTGGTAAATACAACAATCATTTATTAATTTCATTTACAATTATCATTTGCTGTCAGTGCAACTCAATTACTAATCAACTTTACATTATTGTTTGGCTTAATAATTCTCTTGAACACCTGCAATCTCTGTGGTTCGAACACGACTATACTACACTTCTTTATCTTTGATACTATGAAAAGAGTGATCAAATTTTATAGTTAAGGGTAAATCCATGCTTTACTGTTTTGAAGATTATTGTTTTTCTTTTACATATAGTTTTGTTATGTTTCATCCAAAAATAAATAAAAAATGAATGAAGTGAAAATTTTATATGATAGGATCAGCTGTTTAGCGGTCTTCCTACACCACTGTTTAGTGGTTTTGTCTAGTTATTTAGTAGACATTTTTAATCCAGCTGTTTAGCGGATTCGTCTAGCTGTTTAACAGATGCCCTTAACCTAGCTGTTTAGCGGGTTAGTCTTGCTGTTTAGCAGACATTTCTCAATCACTTTGTAGTGGTTCCGTCTAGCTGTTTAGCAGACGTCTTTCCATATCCGGCTGTGTAGCGGATATAATTTTCTTGTTTTGCTCGGGACTAGCAAAATGTAAGTGTGGGGGAGTTGATAAGAACGTAAGTGCGACATTTTTATACCCACATTTACACTAGCTAAGTCTCGATATTTGGCTAATAATATGATTTTAATTCGTTTACAGGAATTACAAGGAAATCCGATCACCGGACGGAAAAATGATCAAAGTGGATGGCCTGGTATCTTATATATTAGCACCACTCACATCACTCACGCCACCACTTGGTTGTATTTCTTCAGGCCAGGGAGTAAAATAATCAAAGTTGGTCGTGCGGATGGCCCAGCCCACGAGTGGCTAAAGAATACCAGTGAGACGTGGCATCTCTCTTACCACACATTTTGTCTGTGGAAATAACATGCGTTTTCCCTTCTTATCAATAGAAGAAATTCACATTTCTTATTCAAGATATGCAGATCGAGACCTCATTCCATATTTTTGAGGGTGAAAGAGCAGAGATTGAAATTTTTTGAGCATCAATTTTCAGCCTTGTTCCTGTGAACACACAAACCACGAAGGGATCCGAATGCTCACAATCAATCATCATCATCTAAAGAGATTTGTGATGATGATATCCTAGTGTTGATTCATTGGCTCAAAACCTTCGGGTTTATCATAGCCTCATCTAACAACTCCATGTGAGGCGTTTGCGCACGGGATATAAGTACAAGCAAAGAAAGCAAAACGTATAAGTAAAGATCCATGGGGCTAAATAAATATAGAGTGCTGAAATGTAAACAAGACCAAGGTTTACGTGGTTCAGCACTAAGGCCTACGTCCACGGGGTTTGTTGTTTTACTATATTCTTCACGGTTACACGAATAGTCGAATGACTTTTGGGTTTACATGTTTCTCTCTTCTAAATGTTTAACTTACACTTGCAATCTCTCTCTCTCTCTCCTTCCCTTCCTGATTTTTCCGATCCCCCTTCCTCTTGGTGGAGACGGGGTATTTATAAGGTTAGAATGTGGGACCCATCTCTGAAGACCGTTGGAACCTTATCTTCTTGTGTCCTTGCGTCTATCACGCAGAGGTCTGCGTTTGCCTCTTGATCCCGCAGAGGCATCCTCGCTCGTTCCACAGGTTGATCGACACGTACACTGCTCAGAGTGTTTAATGTGGGTAGTTGAGGGGTCTGCTCGTGTCAGACAAGTGTCTTCTGCCCCTGTCACGTTCGTGTCAGCTAACTTTCTCTCCACCGTTGATCTTAGCTTCTCTTTTGGGGATGAGATAAAGTAACTCCTCGGGGTTTATTTGGTGTTTCGTAGCGCATCATGTTATGATGTTTTGGCCTGCATGCTTTCCACGTATCTTTTTATATACACGTGTCTGATAGTGAGATATATGTGTACACATTTCCAACCCAGTAGATGCCATTACTATCTTAAACTTTCTTTGTACATTTGTTGGTGAATGAAGGTGAGATCAATTCGAGGAAGAGATGCAGAAGATGAAGAAATTAAATAGATTAGCTTGTTGGTAATGAAGACTGTCACTGCTGCGACATCCTTGAGCAAGTTATTGAAGAAGGTAATTACAGCAACACATGAATGGAATTAGGGGTTTTGTTTTTGTTTTCCAATTTGGGGATTTCTAAACCCAGATTCGAATTGGGTTTGTCTGAGCGAGTTACAACAACAACGAACACGGAATTTGGGGGTTTTTGAGGCTCGCTCGATTAGGTCTGAAATCAATTGAAGAAAGTTGTACAGGTCACTGAAAAGGCATCAACATATGGGGTGTTCATTGTCTGTCTTTACAGATGGGGTGTTCATTGTCTGTCTTTAATGGCGGAAATCGATGATTGCAGTGGTGTTTGTCTTGATTTGTTGGTAAGGACTGGATTCAGCCAAGTTTCAGTGAGAAGAAGAAGTCTTGACAGTGGAACCAGTTGCTAGCGGTGATGGATTTCGTCTACCTGTATGAAGAGAAGGAACTGGTGGTGCTAGATGTTTTTCTTTTTGTTAGGTTAAAAAATTTGGACCATTTCTCGACGATTTGTGCATTTCATCCTTGGGCAGTGGCCATGCTAATCTTCTCGTATCGTTCCAATTTTATCAGATGTCCTGGAAGGGCAATAAAAAAAGCAAAAAAAAAGCTGGTGGTGCTAGATGATTCAAATTAGTGTTTGTTGCCATCGAATCGTGGCTGCAGTTCTCATACACCCCAACAGTTTGGGGGTTCCAATATACCAATTTTAGTATTTTATTAAATGTTGTAAATAATTTCTAGCGTTCCAATGACATCTATTAATTCTTTAATTTTATAGGGCTATGAGTTATAGATAACAAGCCTATTATGAAACTAAGAAGTCACCTATACTTCTATGTATTCCTTTGAACCATCCTCCTAAAGTTACCAGTGTTTGTATATTATTAAATGTTTTAAACAGTTTCTAGCATTCCAGGTGACATCTATTAATTTTTTAATTTTAAAGGACTATGAGTTATTGATAACAAGCCTACTATGAAACTGAGCAGTCACCTATATTTTTGTGTATTCTTTTAAACCATCCTCTTAAATTTACCAGTTTTTGTATATTATTAGATGTTTTAAAAAGTTCCTAGCGGTCCAGGAGACATCTATTAATTCTTTAATCTTAAAGAACTATGAGTTATTGATAATAAGCCTACTACGAAATTAAGTAGCTACCTATACTTTTGTATATTCTTTTGAACCATCCTCTTAAATTTACCAGCTTCAGTTTACTATTAGATGTTTTAAACAGTTTCTAGCGGTCCAGGTGACGTCTATTAATTCTTTAATTTTAGAGGACTATGAGTTATTGATAACAAGCCTACTCTGAAACTAAGCAGTCACCTATACTTCTGTGTATTCGTTTGAACCATCCTCTTAAATTTACCAGTTTTTGTATATTATTAGATGTTTTAAACAGTTTTTAACGTTCTAGGTGACATCTAATTCTTTAATTTTAGGGGACTATGAGTTATTGATAACTAGCCTACTATGAAACTAAGCAGTCACTTATACTTCTGTGTATTCTTTTGAACCATCCTCTTAAATTTACCAGTTTTTTTATATTATTATATGTTTTAAACAATTTCTATCATTCCAAGTGACATATATTAATTCTTTAATTTTAGAGGACTATGAGTTATTGATAACAAGCCTACTATGAAATTAAGTAGTCACATATACTTCTGTGTATTCTTTTGAACCATCCTCTTAAATTTACCAATTTTAGTATATTATTAGATGTCTTAAACAGTATCTAGCATTCCAGGTGACATATATTAATTCTTTAGTTTTAGAGGACTATGAGTTATTGATAACAAACCTACCATTAAACTAAGAAATCACCTATATTTATGTGTATTCTTTTGAACCATCCTCTTAAAATTTACCAGTTTTTGTATATTATTAGATGTTTTAAAGAGATTTTATCGTTCCAGGTGACATCTATTAATTCTTTAATTTTAGAGGACTATGAGTTATTGATAACAAGCCTACTATGAAACTAAGAAATCACTTATACTTTTGTGTATTCTTTTGAACCATCCTCTTAAATTTACCAGTTTTAGTATGTTATTAGATGTTTTAAACAGTTTCTAGCGTTCCAGGTGACAACTATTAATTCTTTAATTTTAGAAGACTATGAGTTATTGATAACAAGCCTACTATGAAACTAAGCACTCACCTATACTTTTGTGTATTCTTTTGAACCATCCTCTTATATTTACCAGTTTTTGTATATTATTAGATGTTTTAAATAGTTTCTACCGTTCTAGGTGAAATCCAATTCTTTAATTTTAGGGGACTGTGAGTTATTGATAACAAACCTACTATGAAACTAAGCAATCACCTATACTTCTGTATATTCTTTTGAACCATCCATTTAAATTTACCAGTATTAGTATATTATTAGATGTTTTAAATAGTTTCTAGCGTTCCAGGTGACATCTATTAATTCTTTAATTTTAGAGGACTATGAGTTATTGATAAAAAGCCTACTATGAAATTAAGCAGTCACCTATACATTTGTGTATTCTTTTGAACCATCCTCTTAAATTTACTATTTTTTGTATATTATTAGATGTTTTAAACAGTTTCTAGCGTTCCAGGTGACATCTATTAATTCTTTAATTTTAGAGTTCTATGAGTAAATGATAACAAGCCTACTATGAAATTAAGTAGTCACCTATACTAATGTGTATTCTTTTGAACCATCCTCTTAAATTTACCAATTTTAGTATATTATTAGATGTTTTAAACAGTATCTAGCATTCCAGGTGACATCTATTAATTCTTTAGTTTTAGAGGACTATGAGTTATTGATAACAAACCTACCATTAAACTAAGAAGTCACCTATATTTATGTGTATTCTTTTGAACCATCCTCTTAAAATTTACCAGTTTTTGTATATTATTAGATGTTTTAAACAGATATTATCGTTCCAGGTGACATCTATTAATTCTTTAATTTTAGAGGACTATGAGTTATTGATAACAAGCCTACTATGAAACTAAGAAATCACCTATACTTTTGTGTATTCTTTTGAACCATCCTCTTAAATTTACCAGTTTTAGTATGTTATTAGATGTTTTAAACAGTTTCTAGCGTTCCAGGTGACAACTATTAATTCTTTAATTTTAGAAGACTATGAGTTATTGATAACAAGCCTACTATGAAACTAAGCACTCACCTATACTTTTGTGTATTCTTTTGAACCATCCTCTTAAATTTACTAGTTTTTGTATATTAGTAGATGTTCTAAACAGTTTTTAGCGTTCCTGTTGACATATAATAATTCTTTAGTTTTAGAGGATTATGAGTTATTGTTCCCGTTAACATATAATAATTCTTTAGTTTTAGAGGATTATGAGTTATTAATGAGAATCCTACTATTAAACTAAGCAGTCACCTATACTTCTGTGTATTCTTTTGAACCATCCTCTTCAATTTACCAGTTTTTGTATATTATTAGATGTTTTAAACAGTTTTTAACGTTCTAGGTGACATCTAATTCTTTAATTTTAGGGGACTATGAGTTATTGATAACTAGCCTACTATGAAACTAAGCAGTCACTTATACTTCTGTGTATTCTTTTGAACCATCCTCTTAAATTTACCAGTTTTTTTATATTATTATATGTTTTAAACAATTTCTATCATTCCAAGTGACATATATTAATTCTTTAATTTTAGAGGACTATGAGTTATTGATAACAAGCCTACTATGAAACTAAGCAGTCACCTATATTTATGTGTATTCTTTTGAACATTCCTCTAATTTACCAGTTTTTGTATATTATTAGATGTAAACAGTTTCTAGCGTTCCAGATGACATCTAATTCTTTAATTTTAGAGGACTATGAGTTATTAATAACAAGCCTACTATGAAACTAATCACTTACCTGTACTTCTGTGTATTCTTTTGAACCATCCTTTTAAATTTACCAGTTTTAGTATATTATTAGATATTTTAAACAGTTTCTAGCGTTCCAGGTGACATCTATTAATTCTTTAATTTTAGAGGAGTATGAGTTATTGATAACAAGCATGCCATGAAACTAAGCAGTCACCTATACTTCTATGTATTCTTTTTAACCATCCACTTATATTTACCTGTTTTTGTATATTATTAGATGTTTTAAAGAGTTTCTAGCATTCCAGGTGGCATCTAACTCTTTAATTTTAGAGGACTATGAGTTATTGATAACAAGCCTACTATAATACTAACCAGTCACCTGTACATCAATGTATTCTTTTGAACCATCCCCTTAAATTTACCATTTTTAGTATATTATTAGATGTTTTAGACAGTTTTTAGCGTTCCCGGTGACCTCTATTAATTCTTTAATTTTAGAGGACTATGAGTTATTAATAACAATCCTACTGTGAAACTAAGCAGTCACCTATACTTCTGTGTATTCTTTTGAACCATACTCTTAAATTTACTAGTTTTTGTATATTATTAGATGTTTTAAACAGTTTCTAGCGTTCTAGGTGACATCTAATTCTTTAATTTTAGAGGACTATGAGTTATTGATAACATGCCTACCATGAAACTAAGCAGTCACCTATCCTTCTATGTATTCTTTTTGACCATCCTCTTATATTTACCAGTTTTTGTATATTATTAGATGTTTTAAAGAGTTTCTAGCATTCCAGGTGGCATCTAACTTTTTAATTTTAGAGGACTATGAGTTATTGATAACAAGCCTACTATGAAACTAACCAGTCACCTGTACATCAATGTATTCTTTTGAACCATCCCCTTAAATTTACCATTTTTAGTATATTATTAGATGTTTTAGACAGTTTTTAGCGTTCCCGGTGACATCTATTAATTCATTAATTTTAGAGGACCATGATTTATTAATAACAATCCTACTAAGAAACTAAGCAGTCACCTATACTTCTGTGTATTCTTTTGAACCATACTCTTAAATTTACTAGTTTTTGTATATTATTAGATGTTTTAAACAGTTTCTAGCGTTCTAGGTGACATCTAATTCTTTAATTTTAGAGGACTATGAGTTATTGATAACAACCCTACCATGAAACTAAGCAGTCACCTATACTTCTATGTATTCTTTTTAACCATCCTATTATATTTACCAATTTTTGTATATTATTAAATGTTTTAAACAGTTTCTAGCATTCCAGGTGGCATCTAATTCTTTAATTTTAGAGAACTATGAGTTATTGATAACAAGCCTACTATGAAACTAAGCAGTCACCTGTACATCAATGTATTCTTTTGAACCATCCCCTTAAATTTACCAGTTTTAGTATATTATTAGATATTTTAGACAGTTTTTAGCGTTCTCGGTGACATCTATTAATTCGTTAATTTTAGAGGACTATGAGTTATTGATAACAATCCTACTATGAAACTAAGCAGTCATCTATACTTTGTGTATTTTTTTGAACCATCCTTTTAAATTTACCAGTTTTAGTATATTATTAGATGATATAAACAGTTTCTAGCATTCCAGGTGGCATATAACTCTTTAATTCTAGAGGACTATGAGTTATTGATAACATGCCTACTATGAAACTAAGTAGTCACCTGTACATCAATGTATTCTTTTGAACCGTCCCCTTAAATTTACAAGTTTTAGTATATTATTAGATGTTTTAGACATTTTTTAGCGTTTTCGGTGACATCTATTTATTCTTTAATTTTAGATGACTATGAGTTATTGATAACAAGCCTACTATGAAACTAAGTAGTCACCTATACTTCTGTGTATTCTTTTGAAACCATCCTTTTAAATTTTTCAGTTTTTGTATATCATTAGATGTTTTAAACAATTTCTAGCGTTCCATGTGACATCTATTAATTGTTTAGTTTTAGAGGACAATGAGTTATTGATAACAAGCCTACTATTAAACTAAGCAGTCACCTATACTTCTGCATATTCTTTTGAACCATCCTCTTAAATTTACCAGTTTTTGTATATTATTAAATGTTTTAAACATTTTTTATCGTACCATGTGACATCTATTAATTTTTTAATTTTAGAGGACTATGAGTTATTGATAACAAGCCTACCATGAAAATAAGCAGTCACCTATATTTCTCTGTATTCTTTTTAACCATCCTCTTATATTTACCAGTTTTTATATATTATTAGATGTTTTAAACAGTGTCTAGCATTCCAGGTAGCATCTAACTCTTTAATTTTAGAGGACTATGAGTTATTGATAACAAGCCTACCATAAAATTAAGCAGTCACCTATACTTATGTGTATTCTTTTTAACCATCCTCTTATATTTACCGGTTTTTGTATATTATTAGATGTTTCAAACAGTTTCTAGCATTCCAGGTGGCATCTAACTCTTTAATTTTAGAAGACTATGAGTTATTGATAACAAGTCTACTATGAAACTAAGTAGTCACCTGTACATCAACGTATTCTTTTGAACCGTCCCCTTAAATTTACCAGTTTTAGTATATTATTAGATGTTTTAGACATTTTTTAGCGTTCCCGGTGACATCAATTAATTCTTTAATTTTAGAGGACTATGAGTTATTGATAACAATCCTACTATGAAACTAAGCAGTCACCTATACTTCTGTGTATTCTTTTGAACCATCCTCCTAAATTTACTAGTTTTTGTATATTATTAGATGTTTTAAACAGTTTCTAGCATTCTAGGTGACATCTAATTCTTTATTTTTAGAGGACTATGAGTTATTGATAACAAGCCTACCATGAAACTAAGCAGTCACCTATACTTTTGTATATTCTTTTTAACCATCCTCTTATACTTACCAGTTTTTGTATATTATTAGATGTTATAAACAGTTTCTAGCATTCCAGGTGGCATCTAACTCTTTAATTTTAGAGGACTATGAGTTATTGATAACATGCCTACTATGAAACTAAATAGTCACCTGTACATCAATGTATTCTTTTGAACCGTCCCCTTAAATTTACAAGTTTTAGTACATTATTAGATGTTTTAGACAGTTTTTAGCGTTTTCGGTGACATCTATTAATTCTTTAATTTTAGAGGACTATGAGTTATTGATAACAATCCTACTATAAGACTAAGTAGTCATCTATACTTCTGTGTATTCTTTTGAACCATCCTCTTCAATTCACCAGTTTTTGTAGATTATTAGATGTTTTAAACAGTTTCTAGCATTCCAGGTGACATCTATTAATTCTTTAATTTTAGAGTTCTATGAGTTATTGATAACAATCCTACTATGAAACTAAGCAGTCATCTATACTTTGTGTATTTTTTTGAACCATCCTTTTAAATTTACCAGTTTTAGTATATTATTAGATGTTTTAAACAGTTTCTAGCGTTCCAGGTGACATCTAATAATTCTTTAATTTTTGAGGATTATGAGTTATTGAGAACAAGTCTACTATGAAACTAAGCAGTCACATATACTTCTGTGTATTCTTTTGAACAATCCTATTAAATTTACATGTTTTTGTATCTTATTAGTTGTTTTAAACAGTTTCTATCATTCCAAGTGACATCTATTAATTCTTTAATTTTAGAGGACTATGAGTTATTGATAACAAGCCTACTATGAAACTAAGTAGTCACCTATACTTCTGTGTATTCTTTTGAAACCATCCTTTTAAATTTTTCAGTTTTTGTATATCATTAGATGTTTTAAACAATTTCTAGCGTTCCATGTGACATCTATTAATTGTTTAGAGGACAATGAGTTATTGATAACAAGCCTACTATTAAACTAAGCAGTCACCTATACTTCTGCATATTCTTTTGAACCATCCTCTTAAATTTACCAGTTTTTGTATATTATTAAATGTTTTAAACATTTTTTATCGTACCAGGTGACATCTATTAATTTTTTAATTTTAGAGGACTATGAGTTATTGATAACAAGCCTACCATGAAAATAAGCAGTCACCTATATTTCTCTGTATTCTTTTTAACCATCCTCTTATATTTACCAGTTTTTATATATTATTAGATGTTTTAAACAGTGTCTAGCATTCCAGGTAGCATCTAACTCTTTAATTTTAGAGGACTATGAGTTATTGATAACAAGCCTACCATAAAATTAAGCAGTCACCTATACTTATGTGTATTCTTTTTAACCATCCTCTTATATTTACCGGTTTTTGTATATTATTAGATGTTTCAAACAGTTTCTAGCATTCCAGGTGGCATCTAACTCTTTAATTTTAGAAGACTATGAGTTATTGATAACAAGTCTACTATGAAACTAAGTAGTCACCTGTACATCAACGTATTCTTTTGAACCGTCCCCTTAAATTTACCAGTTTTAGTATATTATTAGATGTTTTAGACATTTTTTAGCGTTCCCGGTGACATCAATTAATTCTTTAATTTTAGAGGACTATGAGTTATTGATAACAATCCTACTATGAAACTAAGCAGTCACCTATACTTCTGTGTATTCTTTTGAACCATCCTCCTAAATTTACTAGTTTTTGTATATTATTAGATGTTTTAAACAGTTTCTAGCATTCTAGGTGACATCTAATTCTTTATTTTTAGAGGACTATGAGTTATTGATAACAAGCCTACCATGAAACTAAGCAGTCACCTATACTTTTGTATATTCTTTTTAACCATCCTCTTATACTTACCAGTTTTTGTATATTATTAGATGTTATAAACAGTTTCTAGCATTCCAGGTGGCATCTAACTCTTTAATTTTAGAGGACTATGAGTTATTGATAACATGCCTACTATGAAACTAAATAGTCACCTGTACATCAATGTATTCTTTTGAACCGTCCCCTTAAATTTACAAGTTTTAGTACATTATTAGATGTTTTAGACAGTTTTTAGCGTTTTCGGTGACATCTATTAATTCTTTAATTTTAGAGGACTATGAGTTATTGATAACAATCCTACTATAAGACTAAGTAGTCATCTATACTTCTGTGTATTCTTTTGAACCATCCTCTTCAATTCACCAGTTTTTGTAGATTATTAGATGTTTTAAACAGTTTCTAGCATTCCAGGTGACATCTATTAATTCTTTAATTTTAGAGTTCTATGAGTTATTGATAACAATCCTACTATGAAACTAAGCAGTCATCTATACTTTGTGTATTTTTTTGAACCATCCTTTTAAATTTACCAGTTTTAGTATATTATTAGATGTTTTAAACAGTTTCTAGCGTTCCAGGTGACATCTAATAATTCTTTAATTTTTGAGGATTATGAGTTATTGAGAACAAGTCTACTATGAAACTAAGCAGTCACATATACTTCTGTGTATTCTTTTGAACAATCCTATTAAATTTACATGTTTTTGTATCTTATTAGTTGTTTTAAACAGTTTCTATCATTCCAAGTGACATCTATTAATTCTTTAATTTTAGAGGACTATGAGTTATTGATAACAAGCCTATTATGAAACTAAGTAGTCACCTATACTTCTGTGTATTCTTTTGAAACCATCCTTTTAAATTTTTCAGTTTTTGTATACCATTAGATGTTTTAAACAATTTCTAGCGTTCCATGTGACATCTATTAATTGTTTAGTTTTAGAGGACAATGAGTTATTGATAACAAGCCTACTATTAAACTAAGCAGTCACCTATACTTCTGCATATTCTTTTGAACCATCCTCTTAAATTTACCAGTTTTTGTATATTATTAAATGTTTTAAACATTTTTTATCGTACCAGGTGACATCTATTAATTTTTTAATTTTAGAGGACTATGAGTTATTGATAACAAGCCTACCATGAAAATAAGCAGTCACCTATATTTCTCTGTATTCTTTTTAACCATCCTCTTATATTTACCAGTTTTTATATATTATTAGATGTTTTAAACAGTGTCTAGCATTCCAGGTAGCATCTAACTCTTTAATTTTAGAGGACTATGAGTTATTGATAACAAGCCTACCATAAAATTAAGCAGTCACCTATACTTATGTGTATTCTTTTTAACCATCCTCTTATATTTACCGGTTTTTGTATATTATTAGATGTTTCAAACAGTTTCTAGCATTCCAGGTGGCATCTAACTCTTTAATTTTAGAAGACTATGAGTTATTGATAACAAGTCTACTATGAAACTAAGTAGTCACCTGTACATCAACGTATTCTTTTGAACCGTCCCCTTAAATTTACCAGTTTTAGTATATTATTAGATGTTTTAGACATTTTTTAGCGTTCCCGGTGACATCAATTAATTCTTTAATTTTAGAGGACTATGAGTTATTGATAACAATCCTACTATGAAACTAAGCAGTCACCTATACTTCTGTGTATTCTTTTGAACCATCCTCCTAAATTTACTAGTTTTTGTATATTATTAGATGTTTTAAACAGTTTCTAGCATTCTAGGTGACATCTAATTCTTTATTTTTAGAGGACTATGAGTTATTGATAACAAGCCTACCATGAAACTAAGCAGTCACCTATACTTTTATATATTCTTTTTAACCATCCTCTTATACTTACCAGTTTTTGTATATTATTAGATGTTATAAACAGTTTCTAGCATTCCAGGTGGCATCTAACTCTTTAATTTTAGAGGACTATGAGTTATTGATAACATGCCTACTATGAAACTAAATAGTCACCTGTACATCAATGTATTCTTTTGAACCGTCCCCTTAAATTTACAAGTTTTAGTACATTATTAGATGTTTTAGACAGTTTTTAGCGTTTTCGGTGACATCTATTAATTCTTTAATTTTAGAGGACTATGAGTTATTGATAACAATCCTACTATAAGACTAAGTAGTCATCTATACTTCTGTGTATTCTTTTGAACCATCCTCTTCAATTTACTAGTTTTTGTATATTATTAGATGTTCTAAACAGTTTCTAGCATTCCAGGTGACATCTATTAATTCTTTAATTTTAGAGTTCTATGAGTTATTGATAACAAGCCTATTATGAAACTAAGCAGTCTCCTATACTTCTGTGAATTCTTTTGAACCATCCTCTTAAATCTCAATTTTAGTATATTATTAGATGTTTTAAATAGTTTCTAGCGTTCCAGGTGATATCTATTAATTCTTTAATTTTGGAGGACTATGAGTTATTGATAACAAGCGTACTATGAAACTAAGCAGTCACCTATACTTCCATGTCTTCTTTTGAACCATCCTCTTAAATTTACCAGTTTTTGTATATTATTAGATGTTTTAAACAGTTTCTAGCGTTCCAGGTGACATCTATTAACTCTTCAATTTTGGAGGACTATGAGTTATTGATAACAAGCCTATTATGAAACTAAGCACTCACCTATCTTTCTGTGTATTCTTTTGAACAATCCTCTTAAATTTACCAGTTTTTGTATATTATTATATGTTTTAAACACTTTCTATCATTCCAAGTGACATATATTAATTCTTTAATTTTAGATGGACTATGAGTTATTAATAACAAGCCTACTATGAAACTAAGTAGTCACCTATACTTCTGTGTATTCTTTTGAACCATCCTCTTAAATTTAAAAGTTTTATATATTATTAGATGTTTTAAACAAATTTTATCGTTCCAGGTTACATCTATTAATTCTTTAATTTTAGAGGAATATCAGTTGTTGATAACAAGCCTACTATGAAACTAAGCAATCACATATACTTATGTGTATTCTTTTGAACCATCCCCTTAAATTTACCAGTTTTAGTATATTATTAGATGTTTTAGACAGTTTTTAGCGTTCCCGGTGACATCTATTAATTCTTTAATTTTAGAGGACTATGAGTTATTGATAACAATCCTACTACGAAACTAAGCAGTCATCTATACTTCTGTGTATTCTTTTGAACCATCCTCTTAAATTTACCAGTTTTTGTATATTATTAGATGTTTTAAATAGTTTCTAGCGTTCCTGGTGACATCTATTAATTCTTTAATTTTGGAGGACTATGAGTTATTAATAACAAGCCTACTATGAAACTAAGCAGTCACCTATACTTCCATGTATTCTTTTGAACCATCCTAATAAATTTACCAGTTTTTGTATATTATTAGATGTTTTAAACAGTTTCTAGCGTTCTAGGTGACATCTAGTTCTTTAATTTCAAGTGACTATGAGTTATTGATAACTAGCCTACTATAAAACTAAGAAGTCACCTATACTTTTGTGTATTCTTTTGAACCATACTCTTAAATTTACTAGTTTTTTTATATTATTAGTTGTTTTAAACAGTTTCTAGCGTTCTAGGTGACATCAAATTTATAATTTTAAGGGACTATGAGTTATTGATAACTAGCCTACTATGAAACTAAGAAGTCACCTATACTTTTGTGTATTCTTTTGAACCATCCTCTTAAATTTACTAGTTTTTGTATAGTATTAGATGTTTTAAACAGTTTCTATCGTTCTAGGTGACATCTAATTCTTTAATTTTAGGGGACAATGAGTTATCGATAACAAACCTACTATGAAACTAAGCAGTCACCTATACTTCTGTGTATTCTTTTGAACCATCCTCTTAAATTTACCAGTTTTTGTATATGATTAGATGTTTTAAAAAGTTTTTAGCGTTCCAGGTGACATCTAATTTTTTAATTTTAGGGGACTATGAGTTATTGATAACTAGCCTACTGTGAAACTAAGCAGTCACCTATCTTTCTGTGTATTCTTTTGAACAATCCTCTTAAATTTACCAGTTTTTGTATACTGTTATATGTTTTAAACAATTTCTATCATTCCAAGTGACATATATTAATTCTTTAATTTTAGATGGATTATGAGTTATTGATAACAAGCCTAGTATTAAACTAAGCAGTCACCTATACTTCTGTGTATTCTTTTGAACCATCCTCTTATATTTACCAGTTTTTGTATATTATTAGATGTTTTAAACAGTTTCTATCATTCCAGGTGACATCTATTAATTTTTTTAATTTTAGAGGACTATGAGTTATTGATAACAAGCCTACTATGAAACTAAGCAGTCACCTATACCTCTGTATATTCTTTTGAACCATCCTCTTAAATTTACTAGTTTTTGTATATTATTAGATGTTTTAAATAGTTTCTAGCGTTCTAGGTGACATTTAATTCTTTAATTTTAGAGGACTATGAGTTATTGATAACAAACCTACCATGAAACTAAGCAGTCACCTATACTTCTGTGTACTCTTTTGAACCATCCTCTTAAATTTACTAGTTTTTGTATATTATTAGATGTTTTAAATAGTTTATAGCGTTCCAGGTGACATCTATTAATTCTTTATATTTAAAGTTCTATGAGTTATAGATAACAAGCCTACTATGATAATAAGAAGTCACCTGTAGTTCTATGTATTATTTTGAACCATCCTCTTAAATTTACCAGTTTTGGTATATTATTAAATGTTTTAAACAGTTTCTAGCATTCCAGGTGACATCTATTAATTCTTTAATTTTAGAGGACCATGAGTTATTGATAACAAGCCTACTATGAAACTAAGCAGTCACTTATACTTTTGTGTATTCTTTTGAACTATACTATTAAATTTACCAGCTTTTGTATATTATTAGATGTTTTAAACTGTTTCTATCATTCAAAGTGACATCTATTAATTCTTTAATTTTAGAGAACTATGAGTTATTGATAACAAGCCTACTATGAAACTAAGCAGTCACCTATACTTCAGTGTATTCTTTTGAACCATCCCCTTAAATTTACCAATTTTAGTATATTATTAGTTGTTTTAAACAGTTTCTAGCGTTCCAGGTGACATCTATTAATTCTTCAGTTTTAGAGGACTATGAGTTATTGATAACAAGCCTACTATTAAACTAAGCATTCATCTATATTTCTGTGTATTCTTTTGAACCATCCTCTTAAATTTACCAATTTCAGTATATTATTAGATGTTTTAAACAATTTCTAGCGTTCCAAGTGACATCTATTAATTCTTCAGTTTTAAAGGACTATGAGTTATTGATAACAAGCCTACTATGATAATAAGCAATCACCTACACTTCTGTGTATTCTTTTAAACCATACCCTTAAATTTACTAGTTTTTGTATATTATTAGATGTTTTAAATAGTTTCTAGCGTTCTAGGTGACATCTAATTCTTTAATTTTAGAGGACTATGAGTTATTGATAACAAACCTACCATGAAACTAAGCAGTCACCTATACTTCTGTGTACTCTTTTGAACCATCCTCTTAAATTTACTAGTTTTTGTATATTATTAGATGTTTTAAATAGTTTATAGCGTTCCAGGTGACATCTATTAATTCTTTATATTTAAAGTTCTATGAGTTATAGATAACAAGCCTACTATGATAATAAGAAGTCACCTGTACTTCTATGTATTATTTTGAACCATCCTCTTAAATTTACCAGTTTTGGTATATTAATAAATGTTTTAAACAGTTTCTAGCATTCCAGGTGACATCTATTAATTCTTTAATTTTAGAGGACCATTAGTTATTGATAACAAGCCTACTATGAAACTAAGCAGTCACTTATACTTCTGTGTATTCTTTTGAACTATACTATTAAATTTACCAGCTTTTGTATATTATTAGATGTTTTAAACTGTTTCTATCATTCCAAGTGACATCTATTAATTCTTTAATTTTAGAGAACTATGAGTTATTAATAACAAGCCTACTATGAAACTAAGCAGTCACCTATACTTCAGTGTATTCTTTTGAACCATCCCCTTAAATTTACCAATTTCAGTATATTATTAGTTGTTTTAAACAGTTTCTAGCGTTCCAGGTGACATCTATTAATTCTTCAGTTTTAGAGGACTATGAGTTATTGATAACAAGCCTACTATTAAACTAAGCATTCATCTATATTTCTGTGTATTCTTTTGAACCATCCTCTTAAATTTACCAATTTCAGTATATTATTAGATGTTTTAAACAATTTCTAGCGTTCCAGGTGACATCTATTAATTCTTCAGTTTTAAAGGACTATGAGTTATTGATAACAAGCCTACTATGATAATAAGCAATCACCTACACTTCTGTGTATTCTTTTAAACCATACCCTTAAATTTACTAGTTTTTGTATATTATTAGATGTTTTAAATAGTTTCTAGCGTTCTAGGTGACATCTAATTCTTTAATTTTAGAGGACTATGAGTTATTGATAACAAACCTACCATGAAACTAAGCAGTCACCTATACTTCTGTGTACTCTTTTGAACCATCCTCTTAAATTTACTAGTTTTTGTATATTATTAGATGTTTTAAATAGTTTATAGCGTTCCAGGTGACATCTATTAATTCTTAATATTTAAAGTTCTATGAGTTATAGATAACAAGCCTACTATGATAATAAGAAGTCACCTGTACTTCTATGTATTATTTTGAACCATCCTCTTAAATTTACCAGTTTTGGTATATTAATAAATGTTTTAAACAGTTTCTAGCATTCCAGGTGACATCTATTAATTCTTTAATTTTAGAGGACCATGAGTTATTGATAACAAGCCTACTATGAAACTAAGCAGTCACTTATACTTCTGTGTATTCTTTTGAACTATACTATTAAATTTACCAGCTTTTGTATATTATTAGATGTTTTAAACTGTTTCTATCATTCCAAGTGACATCTATTAATTCTTTAATTTTAGAGAACTATGAGTTATTGATAACAAGCCTACTATGAAACTAAGCAGTCACCTATACTTCAGTGTATTCTTTTGAACCATCCTCTTAAATTTACCAATTTTAGTATATTATTAGTTGTTTTAAACAGTTTCTAGCGTTCCAGGTGACATCTATTAATTCTTCAGTTTTAGAGGACTATGAGTTATTGATAACAAGCCTACTATTAAACTAAGCATTCATCTATACTTCTGTGTATTCTTTTGAACCATCCTCTTAAATTTACCAATTTCAGTATATTATTATATGTTTTAAACAGTTTCTAGCGTTCCAGGTGACATCTATTAATTCTTCAGTTTTAGAGGACTATGAGTTATTGATAACAAGCCTACTATGATAATAAGCAATCACCTACACTTCTGTGTATTCTTTTAAACCATTCTCTTAAATTTACCAGTTTTTGTCTATTTTTAGATCTTTTAAACAGTTTCTAGCATTCCAGGTGACATCTATTAATTCTTTAATTTTAGAGTTCAATGAGTTATTGATAACAATCCTATTATAAAACTAAGCAGTCACCTATACTTCTGTGTATTATTTTGAACCATCCTCTTAAATTTACCAGTTTTTGTATATGATTAGATGTTTTAAACAGTTTTTAGCGTTCTAGGTGACATCTAATTCTTTATTTTTAGGGGACTATGAGTTATTGATAACTAGCCTACTATGAAACTAAGCAGTCAACTATACTTATGTGTATTCTTTTGAACCATCCTCTTAAATTTACCAGTTTTTGTATATTATTATATGTTTTAAATAGTTTCTACCGTTCTAGGTGAAATCTAATTCTTTAATTTTAAGGGATTGTTAGTTATTGATAACAAACCTACTATGAAACTAAGCAATCACCTATACTTCTGTATATTCTTTTGAACCATCCATTTAAATTTACCAGTATTAGTATATTATTAGATGTTTTAAATAGTTTCTAGCGTTCCAGGTGACATCTATTAATTCTTTAATAGGTGACTATGAGTTATTGATAAAAAGCCTACTATGAAATTAAGCAGTCACCTATACATCTGTGTATTCTTTTGAACCATCCTCTTAAATTTACTATTTTTTGTATATTATTAGAAGTTTTAAACAGTTTCTAGCGTTCCAGGTGACATCTATTAATTCTTTAATTTTAGAGTTCTATGAGTAATTGATAACAAGCCTAATATGAAACTAAGTAGTCACCTATACTTCTGTGTATTCTTTTGAACAATCCTCTTAAATTTACCAATTTTAGTATATTATTATATGTTTTAAATAGTTTATAGCGTTCCAGGTGACATCTATTAATTCTTTAATTTTAGAGTTCTATGAGTTATAGGTAACAATCATACTATAATAATAAGCAGTCACCAATACTTCTGTGTATTATTTTGAACCATCTTCTTAAATTTACCACTTTTAGTATATTATTAGATGTTTTAAACAGTTTCTAGCGTTCCACGTGACATCTATTAATTCTTTAATTTTAGAGGACTATGAGTTATTGATAACAAGCCTACTATGAAACTAAGCAGTCATCTATACTTCTGTGTATTCTTTTGAACCATCCTCTTAAATTTACTAGTTTTTGTATATTATTAGATGTTTTAAACATTTTCTAGCATTCTAGGTGACATCTAATTCAATAAATTTAAAGGACTATGAGTTATTGATAACAAGCCTACTATAAAACTTAGCAGTCACCTATACTTCTGTTTATTCTTTTGAAACATCTTCTTGAACTTACCAGTTTTTGTATATTATTAGATGTTTTAAACAATTTCTAGAATTCCAGGTGACATCTATTAATTCTTTAATTTTAGAGTTCTATGAGTTATTGATAACAATCCTATTATGAAACTACGCAGTCACCTGTACTTCTGTGTATTCTTTTGAACCATCCTCTTAAATTTACCACTTTTATTATATTATTAGATGTTTTAAATAGTTTATAGCATTCCAGGTGACATCTATTAATTCTTTAATTTTAGAGTTCTATGAGTTATAGATAACAAGCCTACTATGATAATAAGCAGTCACATATACTTTTGTGTATTATTTTGAACCATCCTCTTAATTTTACCAGTTTTAGTATATTATTAGATGTTTTAAACAGTTTCTAGCGTTCCACGTGAAATCTATTAATTCTTTAATTTTAAAGTACTATGAGTTATTGATAACAAGCCTACTATGAAACTAAGCAGTCACCTATACTTATGTGTATTCTTTTGAACCATCCTCTTAAATTTACCAGTTTTTGTATATTATTAGATGTTGTAAACAGTTTCTACCATTCTAGGTGAAATCTAATTCTTTAATTTTAGGGGAATATGAGCTATTGATAATAAGCCTACTATGAAACTAAGCAATCACCTATACTTCTGTGTATTCTTTTGAACCATCCATTTAAATTTACCAGTATTAGTATATTATTAGATGTTTTAAATAGTTTCTAGCATTCCAGGTGACATCTATTAATTCTTTAATTTTAGAGGACTATGAGTTATTGATAACAAGCCTACTATGACTAAGCAGTCACCTATACATCTGTGTATTCTTTTGAACCATCCTCTTAAATTTACCAATTTTAGTATATTATTAGATGTTTTAAATAGTTTATATCATTCTAAGTGACATCTATTAATTTTTTAATTTTAGAGTTCTATGAGTTATATATAACAAGCATACTATGATAATAAGCAGTCACCTATACTTCTGTGTATTATTTTGAACCATCCTCTTAAATTTACCACTTTTAGTATATTATTAGATGTTTTAAACAGTTTCTAGCGTTCCAAGAGACATCTATTAATTCTTTAATTTTAGAGTTCTATGAGTTATTGATAACAAGCCTATTATGAAACTAAGCAGTCACCTGTACTTCTGTGTATTCTTTTGAACCATCCTATTAAATTTCCAATTTTAGTATATTATTAGATGTTTTAAATAGTTTATAGCGTTCCAGGTGACATCTATTAATTCTTTAATTTTAGAGTTCTATGAGTTATAGATAACAAGCATACTATGATAATAAGCAGTCACCTATACTTCTGTGTATTATTTTGAACCATCCTCTTAAATTCACCACTTTTAGTATATTATTAGATGTTGTAAACAGTTTCTACAGTTCTAGGTGAAATCTAATTCTGTAATTTTAGGGGAATATGAGTTATTGATAACAAGCCTACTATGAAACTAAGCAATCACCTATACTTCTGTGTATTCTTTTGAACCATAATCTTATATTTACAAGTTTTTGTATATTATTAGATGTTTTAAACAGTTTCTATCATTCCAGGTGACATCTATTAATTCTTTAAATTTTAGAAGACTATGAGTTATAGATAACAAGCCTACTATGAAATTAAGCAGTCACCTATATTTCTGTGTATTCTATTGAACCATCCTTTTAAATTTACCAATTTTAGTATATTATTAGATATTTTAGACAGTTTCTAGCGTTCCAGGTGACATCTATTAGTTCTTTAATTTTAAAGGACTATGAGTTATTGATAAAAAGCCTACCAGGAAACTTAGCAGTCACCTACACTTCTGTGTATTCTTTTGAAACCATCCTCTTAAATTTACCAGTTTTTGTATATCATTAGATGTTTTAAACAGTTTCTAACTAACTAGGTGACATCTAATTTTTTAATTTTAGAGGACTATGAGTTATTGATAACAAGCCTACTATGAAACTAAGAAGTCACCTATACTTCTGTGTATTCTTTTGAACATTCCTCTTAAATTTACCAGTTTTTGTTTATTATTAGATGTAAATAGTTTCTAGCGTTCCAAGTGACATCTAATTCTTTAATTTTAGAGGACTATGAGTTATTGATAACAAGCATACTATGAAACTAAGCAGTCACCTATACTCCTATGTATTCATTTGAACCATCCTCTTATATTTACCAGTTTTAGTATATTATTAGATGTTTTAAATAGTTTCTAGCGTTCCAGGTGACATCTATCAATTCTTTAATTTTAGAGTTCTACGAGTTTTTGACAAAAATCCTACTATGAAACTAAGCAGTCATCTATACTTCTGTGTATTCTTTTGAACCATCCTCTTAAATTTACCAGTTTTAGTATATTATTAGATGTTTTAAACAGTATCTAGCGTTCCAGGTGACATCTATTAATTCTTTAATTTTAGAGGACTATGAGTTATTGAGAACAAGTCTACTATGAAACTAAACAGTCACCTATACTTCTATGTATTCTTTTGAACCATCCTATTAAATTTACATGTTTTTGTATATTATTAGATGTAAATAGTTTCTAGCATTCCAGGTGACATCTAA
This sequence comes from Papaver somniferum, assembly GCF_003573695.1. Lineage (NCBI taxonomy): Eukaryota > Viridiplantae > Streptophyta > Magnoliopsida > Ranunculales > Papaveraceae > Papaver > Papaver somniferum. Next base: position 5,776,615 of record NW_020621381.1, on the reverse strand, counting down.
TTCTTTAATGTTAGAGGACTATGAGTTATTGATAACAAGCCTACTATGAAACTAAGCAGTCACCTATACTCCTGTGTATTCATTTGAACCATCCTCTTATATTTACCAGTTTTAGTATATTATTAGATGTTTTAAATAGTTTCTAGCGTTCCAGGTGACATCTATTAATTCTTTAATTTTAGAGTTCTATGAGTTATAGATAACAAGCATGCTATGATAATAAGCAGTCACCTATACTTCTGTGTATTATTTTGAACCATCCTCTTAAATTTACCACTTTTAGTATATTATTAGATGTTTTAAACAGTTTCTAGTGTTCCACGTGACATCTATTAATTCTTTAATATTAGAGGACTATGAGTTATTGATAACAAGCCTACTATGAAACTAAGCAGTCATCTATACTTCTGTGTATTCTTTTGAACCATCCTCTTATATTTACCAGTTTTTGTGTATTATTAGGTGTTTTAAACATTTTCTATCATTACAGGTGGCATCTAATTCTTTAATTTTAGAGGACTATGAGTTATTGTTAACAAGCCTACTATGAAATTAAGCAGTCACTTGTACATCAGTGTATTCTTTTGAACCATCCCCTTAAATTTACCTATTTTAGTATATTATTATATGTTTCAGACAATTTTTAGCATTCCCAGTGATATCTATTAATTCTTTAATTTTAGAGGACTATGAGTTATTGATAGCAATCCTATTATGAAACTAACAAGTCATCTATACTTCTTTGTATTCTTTTGAACCATCCTCTTAAATTTACCAGTTTTAGTATATTATTAGATGTTTTAAATAGTTTCTAGCGTTCCAGGTGACATCTATTAATTCTTTAATTTTAGCGTTCTATGAGTTATTGATAACAAGCCTACTATGATAATGATACTAAGCAGTCACCTATACTTCTGTGTATTCTTTTGAACCATCCTCTTAAATTTACCAGTTTTAGTATATTATTAGATGTTTTAAACAGTTTCTAGCGTTCCCGGTGACATCTATTAATTCTTTAATTTTAGAGGACTATGAGATATTGAGCACAAGTGTACTATGAAACTAAGCAGTCACCTATGCTTCTGTGTATCCTTAAGCGCTAAGATGGTAATATTGGCCTCAAGCTTGATATTTCTCACGCTTTTGATACGGTGAGTTGGGATTTTGCGTTGGAGGTTTTTCGTAGATATGGTTTCTCGGAACAGTGGTTCACTTGGATTCATAATATCTTGAATTCAGCTAGAATCTTTATTCTTTTGAATGGTAGTCCGGAGGGTTATTTCAAAATTAATAGAGGTTTGTGTAAAGGGTATCCTCTTTCTTCTCTGATTTTTGTCTTGATTGAAGCTGTTCTTAGCAGAAATATTACGAAGCTTTTTCATGATAAAAAGATGTCTCACATGGTTACAAGAGGTGGTATCTCGCCTATTCATCTTTTCTTTGCTGATAACATTATGATTTTTCGTAAAGGCAATTTATAAAGTCTTCATAACCTTGTGGATTTGTTGGGCAAGTATCAAAGAGATTCTGGTCAAACAGTTTGTCGACAAAAGAGAAAGATTTATTATGGTGGTGGTTCTTTGAGTAGAAGTACTTACCTTGATGATTATTTAGAGATGAGTGTTGCCACTTTTCCGGACAGATATTTGGGAGTTCAAATAATGCCAGGTACGATTAGATACCGTCATATTTATAATGTGGTTGAAAAGATAAAATCTCAACTAGCTGGTTGGAAGGGGTTTTCTTTATCTTTTCATGATCGTATTGTGCTTGTTAAATATGTTATTGCTAGATATTCTATTCACAATATGGCTATTTACAAATGGACTCGCAAATTTATTTTGCAATGTGAAAGGGCGATTAGGAATTTCATCTGGAGAGTAGATTCTAATCTAAGTCGTGCGGTGGTGGTAGCTTATGATAAAGTCTGGTGTCCTTTTGAGGAGGGGGGACTAGGCTTAACTCGTATGTCTACTATGAATGATGCTCTTATAATGAAACTTTGGTGGAATATTCGTACTTCTAAGAAAAAATGGGCCGGTTTTCTTCGTCCCAAATTTTGTGGTAGGAATGGTTGTATCAAATTTAAGGGGGTTAAGTCTTTCATTCTTCCGGGTATTAGGAAGATTTACAAGCTGGTGGAATCGAACACTAGAGTTTTCTTAGGTGATGGTCGTACTACTTCTTTGTATTATGATGCATGGTACTCAGATAAGTGTTTTTCTGACATCCTTAACGACCAAAGCGTTGATAGAAATGTGTTGGTAGGTGATTTTTGGTTAGCTGATCATTGGGATTTCCCTGAAGTGCATATGGATCGTATGTTACAAGCTGGTGTTTTTGCAGCTCAATTGCCTATTCCGAATGGTGGGGATGATTCAAGAGTTTGGATGCCATGTTATATAGGCTCTTTCACCGTTAGTTCAGCAAAAGACTTGATTCGTCAAAGATATAGCACCTTTGCTGGTGCATCTCTTATTTGGAAGAAACAAGTTCACCCAAACCTGGCTGCTCAGAATTGAAATCTCTTAGAGGCGCGTGTGATACCTGTGACGTTATTAAGACCAGATTCAAAATTCAGCTTGCAAACAAGTGCAGTCTCTATGGTTTGGAGGAAGAGATGCTTAATCATGTTCTTTTCCATTGCAGTTTCACTGGCCGTGCATGGAATTGGATTAATGATATCTTTGGTTTAGTTGCTAATGAAATTCTTGTGGTTTCTATTAAAGCAGCAAAAGGGAGGAGTGCTATGGTGTGTGATCTTTGGCAGATTGCTAACCTTGTCATCAGGTCGGAGTTGTGGGCAGTTCGTAACAAAGCTGTTTCGAAAACCAGAAGGCTAACTGGAGCTTGTTTTTCAATAGGGTGCTGAAGTTAATTCAGCAGTATGCTGTTCGACTTAAATGTTACATGAAGAACTGTGCTGAGGACGTCATCATCCTTGACTACTTCCGTGTTCAGCATAGAAAGGTTAAGTTTCGCGAGCCAATTGAATGGTTTTGGCAACCTCCGAAAGAAGATGAAGTTCAAATTTGCTGTGATGGTGCGGCGCGTGGAAACCCTGGTGTTGTGGGTGTTGTTTTTGTCGCAAGAGATGCAAGTTGTTCGGTCCTTGGAGCTATTTCTATTGGTTTTGGAATTACAACAAACTACTCGGCTGAATTGTATGGTATTATTGTTGGTATGGAGTGGGCTGTTAGGTGGGGTTTTAGATGAATTTGCATAAGATCTGATTCATCTAGTGTTGTTGAAGCTTTGAAGAATTCTAATCTGCCTTGGTTTGCTATACAAAGGTGCAGGACAGTTTGTATTCACTATGATTCTATTAGGTTTATTCATACCTATAGAGAGGCGAATTTCTCGGCTGATGCTATGGCAAAAAGAGGTTGTTTTCTTGGTAAGGAGGAGGGTCTACATTATGATGGAAGACCTGATTTTTTTCTTTCAGTTGAATATCCAAATGTTACTTATTTTCGTTTCAAGTAGTTTGCAAGTTTTTTGGGTTGCTGTGACCTCTTTTCTTGTAAACTATCTCTTGCAAATTTGTTATCTATTAATACAAATTTTTGACTTATAAAAAAAATATTAGATGTTTTAAACAGTTTTTATCGTTACAGGTGACATCTATTAATTCTTTAATTTTAGAGGACTATGAGTTATCGATAACAAGCCTATTATGAAACTAAGCAGTCACCTATACTTCTGTGCATTCTTTTGAAAATTCTCTTAAATTTACCAGTTTTTATATATTATTAGATGTAAACAGTTTCTAATGTTCCAAGTGACATCTATTAGTTCTTTAATTTTAGAAGATTATGAGTTATTGATAAAAAGCCTACTATGAAACTAAGCAGCCACCTATACTTCTGTGTATTCTTTTAAAACCATCCTCTTAAACTTACCAGTTTTTGTATATCATTAGATGTTTCAAACAGTTTCTAGCGTTCTAGGTGACATCTAATTCTTTAATTTTGGAGGACTATGAGTTATTGATAACAAGCCTAACTAAGCAGTCACCTATACTTCTGTGTGTATTCTTTTGAAAGTTCCTCTTAAATTTAACAGTATTTATATATTATTAGATGTAAACATTTTTTAGCATTCCAGGTGACATCTAATTCTTTAATTTTAGAGAACTATGAGTTATTGATAACAAGCCTGCTACGAAACTACGCAGTCACCTATACTTCTGTGTGTATTCTTTTGAACCATCCTCTTAAATTTACCAGTTTTAGTATATTATTAGATGTTTTAAACAGTTTCTAATGGTCAAAGTGACATAGATTAATTCTTTAATCTTGAAAAACTATAAATTTTTTATAACAAGTCTACTATGAAACCAAGCAGTCATCTATACTTCTGTGTATTCTTTTGAACCATCCTCGTAAATTTACCAGTTTTTGTATATTATTAGATGTTTCAAACAGTTACTAGCGTTCCAGGTGACATCTATTAATTCTTTAATTTTAGAAGACTATGAGTTATTGATAACAAGCCTACTATGAAACTAAGCAGTCACCTATACTTCTGTATATTCTTTTGAACCATCCTCTTAAATTTACCAGTTTTTTTATATTATAGATGTTTTAAACAGTTTCTAGCGTTCCAAGTTACATCTATTAATTCTTTAACTTTAGAGGACTATGAGTTATTGATAACAAGCCTACTACGAAACTAAGCAGTCACCTATATTTATGTGTATTCTTTTGAACCATCCTCTTAAATTTACCACTTTAGTATATTATTAGATGTTTTAAACAGTTTCTAGCGTTCCAGGTGACATCTATTAATTCTTTAATTTTAGAGGACTATGAGTTATTGATAACAAGTCTACTATGAAACTAAGCAGTCACCTATACTTCTGTGTATTATTTTGAATTATGCTCTTATATTTACCAGTTTTTTTAATATTATTAGATGTTTTAAACAGTTTCTAGCGTTCCAGGTGGCATCTAATTCTTTAATTTTAGAGGACTATGAGTTATTGATAACAAGCCTACTATGAAACTAAGCAGTCACCTGTACTTCAATGTATTATTTCTAACCATCCTATTAAATTTACCAGTTTTAGTATATTATTAGATGTTTTAAACAGTTTCTAGCATTCCCAGTGACATATATCAATTCTTTAATTTTGGGGTTCTATGAGTTATTGATAGCAAGCCTATTGTGAAACTAAGCAGTCACCTATAGTTCTGTGTATTCTTTTGAACCATCCTCTTAAATTTACCAGTTTTTATATATTATTAGATGTTTTAAACAGTTTATAGCATTCCAGGTGACATCTATTAATTCTTTAATTTTAGAGGATTATGAATTATTGATAACAAGCCTACTATGAAACTAAGCAGTCACCTATACTTCTGTGTATTTTTTTGAACCATCCTCTTAAATTTACAAGTTTTAGTATATTATTAGATGTAAACAGTTTCTAGCATTCCAGGTGACATCTAATTCTTTAATTTTGGAGAACTATGAGTTATTGATAACAAGCCTGCTATGAAACTAAGCAGTCACCTATACTTATGTGTATTCTTTTGAACCGTCCTCTTAAATTTACCAGTTTTAGTATATTATTAGATGTTTTAAACAGTTTCTAGCGGTCAAAGTGACATCGATTAATTCTTTAATCTTGAAAAACTATGAATTTTTTATAACAAGTCTACTATGAAACCAAGCAGTCATCTATACTTCTGTGTATTCTTTTGAACCATCCTCGTTAATTTACCAGTTTTAATATATTATTAGATGTTTTAAACAGTTACTAGCTTTCCAGGTGACATCTATTAATTCTTTAAATTTAGAAGACTATGAGTTATCGATAATAAGCCTACTATGAAACTAAGCAGTCACCTATACTTCTGTATATTCTTTTGAACCATCCTCTTAAATTTACCAGTTTTTGTATATTATAGATGTTTTAAACAGTTTCTAGCATTCCAGGTGACATCTATTAATTCTTTAACTTTAGAAGACTATGAGTTATTGATAACAAGCCTACTACGAAACTAAGCAGTCACCTATATTTCTGTGTATTTTTTGAACCATCCTCTTAAATTTACCACTTTAGTATATTATTAGATGTTTTAAACAGTTTCTAGCGTTCCAGGTGACATCTATTAATTCTTTAATTTTAGAGGACTATGAGTTATTGATAACAAGTCTACTATGAAACTAAGCAGTCACCTATACTTCTGTGTATTGTTTTGAATTATCCTCTTATATTTACTAGTTTTTTTTTAATATTATTAGATGTTTTAAACAGTTTCTAGCGTTCCAGGTGGCATCTAATTCTTTAATTTTAGAGGACTATGAGTTATTGATAACAAGCCTACTATGAAACTAAGCAGTCACCTGTACTTCAATGTATTATTTTGAACCATCCTCTTAAATTTACCAGTTTTAGTATATTATTAGATGTTTTAAACAGTTTCTAGCATTCCCGCTGACATATATCAATTCTTTAATTTTTGGGTTCTATGAGTTATTGATAGCAAGCCTACTGTGAAACTAAGCAGTTACCTATACTTCTGTGTATTCTTTTGAACCATCCTCTTAAATTTACCAGTTTTTATATATTATTAGATGTTTTAAGTAGTTTCTAGCATTCCAGGTGACATCTATTAATTCTTTAATTTTAGAGGATTATGAATTATTGATAACAAGCCTACTATGAAACTAAGCAGTCACCTATACTTCTGTGTATTTTTTTGAACCATCCTCTTAAATTTACCAGTTTTAGTATATTATTAGATTTTTTAAACAGTTTCTAGCGTTCCAGGTGACATCTATTAATTCTTTAATTTTAAAGGAATATGAGTTACTGATAACAAGCCTACTATGAAACTAAGCAGTCACCCATACTTCTGTGTATTCTTTTGAACCATCCTCTTAAATTTAACAGTTTTTGTATATTATTAGATGTTTTAAACAGTTTCTAGCTTTCCAGGTGACATCTATTAGTTCTTTAATTTTAGAGTTCTATGAGTTATTGATAACAAGCCTACCTTTTTTTTTTTGCTAAGTCAAAGTGGTTTATTAAAGAAAAAAAACGTAATTACAAGAATTACAAAATGGGAGGCTCGAGGCCTCCCCACCCCCATAAACCAAAGGGGTATAAAACTCTAAAAACTCATAAAATAAGCTCCTAAACCCTTAAAAAATATATCATAAAGAAGAGAACTAGAAAATTAAAAACGTTTTCGTCTATTTCCAACTCTAAAATTCTTCTTCTTGGGAATGAGACCAGCAATAATTTGAGTCAAATCATTGTCTCCATAAGACTCCTTGTATTCATCTTAATAATCATCATAGGTTTCATCATAGTCATAATCCTCTCCATTTTCATCTGAAGCATAATTACCACCCGAAACAAGATTAATAGGAGATTGAGCTTTCTTCTTAGTTGACATTCTATCCATTTGCTCCTTTTTCTTCCTTGAAAATAGTCTTTTCTAAAGGCCGGATCTCTATTGAAATTAGCACACACTTCATTAATCTGAATGGTGCTTGCCTCATCTAGTTCCTCATTTTTCAAAATATTATTCATATCAAAAACACATTCATCTAACCCAATTTGGCTAGGAGTTTCCTCATTGGACCTAGATTTCGTAGCCATGATTCTGGCAGCTTGCTTGGCCACTTTTCTAGCTTGTTTCCTTGCTAGAATATCTGCATAAACTTCACCCCAATATTTCGAACCCATACTATTATCTGAGTCGCTAGAATCACCTTGTTCCTCCTCCATCAAAGCCTCACTTGAATTAGCAAGGCCTAACTCTGAAGCTAGAGCACCATACTTGTTATTCACCACTAATTCAGTTTGAAAAAGCGCATCCACAATAGGAGTTTTAACACAATAGGAGTTTCAAAAGATTTAAATTTAAAAGGTGTACCCTTAGAAGGGGAGTTCTTACCCTTAACTGTTTTGCAATCCTCTTTAGATGACCCTAGCTTAGAATTAGAATCAGAAGTGGTGTTCATGGACTTTGGATTAGTTTCCAAAACTGAGCTTGGTGCGGACCCTGGCTTTGTATTCAAACTATGAGAGATATTCATGGCCTAAGTATTACATTGCACGGACATAACATCAGAGTTCTTCTTGGTCACGGACTTTTGCTGTGAGTTTGTTTTTATGGGATCTGTATTTGGATTTGCATTCAAACCCTGAGAAACCAAAGATGGATAGCCAGATTCTGCACAATCAAATCATATTCCATGGACTGAACGCTTGGTTACTTCTTTGGCGAAACATCTACGTGGGCTGCATGAATATAATTTTTACGTGCAGCAACATCTTTTTTGGCTGCTATAACGTTTTTACAACGGATCAACTTGAGCTGAGCTTCTCTATATTCAATAAAAGCGTTATTAAGCTCTTCTTCCATCTGAGTATCTTTAGCATACTCTTGAAGTGAAACAACATTAGAAACAGCGCTGATAGTTGTTTCAATTCTTGCAATATTCCCTTTTCCTTTTGCTGCAATATCATGAGTTTTGCAAGAACTATCATCAGATTGGCTAACTCTAAGCGAGCCAGAATTAGCGGGATCAGCGTTCTCATGAATTGAAACGATAATCTCCTTCGCAGACTGCACATTTTTGACGTTACTTGCATGATCTTCATGGGAAATTTTACGTACCTATTTCCAAACAGATTTGACTGTTTTCCTTCTTTGCCATCCTTTATAGCAGATGACTTCTTTTCAGCATTAGAACCTCCCAAAAATTTCTTAGCAGCAAGGAAATTCTCAAATTTGTGACCCATAAACTTGCAATGACTGCAAAATTTTACATTCTCTAAGTCCTGAATTACAATATACTGCAAGAACTCCTTTCCATTTCCTTTCAAGCGAATTCTTTTAGGAATCATCTTAGCAAATTCAATATCAATCAGTACCGCAACATAGTTTCCAACATCATGATCCAATGAATTTTGATCAATAGCAATCGGTTTCCCAATAATTTTAGTAATTGAAAGAAGAATTTTCTTTCTCCATAACTCAATGTACAAACTAAGGAAACTTACGCAAACTGAAGCTCGTGTAGTTTGCTGTCTTTCTAGATCAAAGTTTGGGTAAAAATTGAAAACCCTAAGCTACTGGTTCTGTATAACCCAAGTATCATCATGCTATACACGTTCCTTGTCATCAGATGAAGTTAACTTTATGATAAAAAAAACCTTTTGTCATTGGAACTAACTTGCATCTTCCATCACCAAAACCCCATTATTCTTCCAAACTCTTCTGAACATCAGCAAGCTTTAAACCCTTAAATTTCAATCTCCCAATGAGACTGAACTGAAATATATCACGTCCCTCTTGAAGAAGATCATTAGGTAAAACCAAAGCTGGTTCTTCTAAATATGTTGATGCCTCAGGGTTTTTTACCCTTAACTAAATCAGCAAAAGATACCGTTTTGTTCCCATTAGTATTCACATTTGAACCAGGGATTTCTCCCATCCTAAATCACCAAAGATGATCTAAGATGAAGGAAAAACGTTGAAAAAAGTTGAAACCATGAAAGAAAAAAGTCGCCAATTTTCTGGAGAGAAAAAAACGCACATAAGAGAGGACCCGTTCAATCCACCGCGGTATGCGGTCTCGGTTGATAACAAGCCTCCTATGAAATTAAGACTACCTATACTTCTGTGTATTCTTTTGAACCATCCTCTTAAATTTACCAGTTTTAGAATATTATTAGATGATTTAAATATTCATAACAAGCTATGAGTTAATAACAAGCTACTATGAAACTAATAAGTCACCTATACTTCTGTGTATTCTTTTGAACCATCCTCGTAAATTTACAAGTTTTTGTATATTATTAGATGCTTTAAACAGTTACTAGCGTTCCAGGTGACATCTATTAATTATTTAATTTTAGAGGACTATGAGTTATTGATAACAAGATCACTCAGAAACTAAGCAGTCACCTATACTTCTATGTATTCTTTTGAACCATCCTCTGAAATTAACAAATTTTAGTATATTATTAGATGTTTTAAACAGTTTCTAGCGTTCCAGGTAACATCTGTAAATTCTTTATTATTTTGAACTACCTTCTTAAATTTACCAGTTTTTGTATATTATTAGATGTTTTAAACAGTTTCTAGCGTTCCAGATGACATCTATTAATTCTTTAATTTTAGAGGACTATGAGTTATTGATAACAATCCTACTATAAAACTAAGCAGTCACCTATACTTCTGTGTATTCTTTTGAACCATCCTCTTAAATTTACCAGTTTTAGTATATTATTAGATGTTTTAAACAGTTTCTAGTGTTCCAGGTGACATCTATTAATTCATTAATTTTAGAGGACTATGAGTTACTGATAACAAGCCTACTATGAAACTAAGCAATCACCCATACTTCTGAGTATTTTTTTGAACCATCCTCTTAAATTTACCAGTTTTGTATATTATTAGATGTTTTAAAAAGTTTCTAGCGTTCCAGGTGCCATTTATTAATTCTTTAATTTTCAGAGTTCTCTGAGTTATTGATAGCAAGCCCACTATGAAACTAAGCAGTCACCTATACTTCTGTGTATTCTTTTGAACCATCCTCTTAAATTTACCAGTTTTAGTATATTCTTAGATGTTTTAAACAGTTTCTAGCATTCCAGGTGACATCTATTAATTCTTTACTTTTAGAGGACTATGAGTTATTGATAACAAGCCTACCCTGAAACTAAGTAGTCTCCGATACTTCTGTGTATTCTTTTGAACCATCCTCGTAAATTTACCAGTTTTTGTATATTATTAAATGTTTTAAACAGTTTCTAGCATTCCAGGTGACATCTATTAATTCTTTAAATTTAGAGGACTATGAGTTATTGATAACAAGCCTACTATGAAACTAAGCAGTCACCTATACTACTGTGTATTCTTCTAAACCATCCTCTTATATTTACTAGTTTTTGCATATTATTAGATGTTTTAAATAGTTTCTAGCGTTCCCGGTGACATATGTTAATTTTTTAATTTTGGAGTTCTATGAGTTATTGATAACAAGTCTACTATGAAATTAAGCAGTCACCTATACTTCTGTGTATTCTTTTGAACCATCCTCTTAAATTTGCCAGTTTTTATATATTAATAGATGTTTTAAACATTTTATAGCGTTCCAGGTGACATCTATAAATTCTTTAATTTTAGAGGACTATGAGTTATTGACAAGCCTACTATGAAACTAAGCAGTCACCTATACTTCTGTGTATTCTTTTGAACCATCATCTTAAATTTACCAATTTTTGTATATTATAGATGTTTTAAACAGTTTCTAGCATTCCAGGTGACATCTATTGATTCTTTAATTTTAGAGGACTATGAATTATTGATAACAAGCCTACTCTCAAACTAAGCAGTCACCTATACTTTTGTGTATTTTTTTGAACCATCCTCTTAAATTTACCAGTTTTTATATATTATTAAATGTTTTAAACAGTTTCTAGCGTTCCAGGTGACATCTATTGATTCTTTACTTTTTGAGGACTATGAGTTATTGATAACAAGCCTACTATGAAACTAAGCAGTCTCCTATACTTCTGTGTATTCTTTTGAACCATTATCTTAAATTTACCAGTTTTTGTATATTATTAGATGTTTTAAACATTTTCTAGCGTTCCAGGTGACATCTATTAATTCTTTAATTTTAGAGGACTATGAGTTATTGATAACAAGCCCACTCTGAAACTAAGCAGTCACATATACTTTTGTGTATTCTTTTGAACCATCCTCTTAAATTTACCAATTTTAGTATATTATTAGATGTTTTCAACAGTTTCTAGCGTTCCAGGTAACGTGTCTTAATTCTTTATTCTTTTGAACCATCCTCTTAAATTTACCAGTTTTTGTACATTCTTAGATGTTTCAAACAGTTTCTAGCGTTCCAGGTGAAATCTATTAATTCTTTACTTTTTGAGGACTATGAGTTATTGATAACAAGCCTACTATAAAACTAAGCAGTCACGCACACTTCTGTGAATTCTTATAACCATCCTCTTAAATTTACCAGTTTAAGTATATTATTAGATGTTTTTAACAGTTTCTAGCGTTCCAGGTGACATCAATTAATTCTTTAATTTTAGAGGAATATGAGTTATTGATAACAAACCTACTATGAAACTAAGCAGTCACCTATACTTCTGTGTATTCTTTTGAACCATCCTCTTAAATTTACCATTTTTTGTATATTATTAGATTCTCTAAACAGTTTCCAGCATTCCATGTGATATCTATTAATTCTTTAATTTTAGAGGACTATGAGTTACTGCAAGCCCACTCTGAAACTAATCAATGACCTATACTTCTGTGTATTCTTTTGAACCATCCTCTTAAATTTACCAATTTTAATATATTATTAGATTTTTAAACAGTTTCTAGCGTTCCAGATGACATCTATTAATTCTTTTGTTTTAGAGGACTATGAGTTACTGATAACAAGCCCACTCTGAAACTAAGCAGTCACTTATACTTCTGTGTATTCTTTTGAACCATTTTCTTAAATTTACCAATTTTGGTATATTATTAGATTTTAAACAGTTTCTAGCATTCCAGGTAACATCTGCTAATTCTTTAATCTTTTGAACAATCCTCTGAAATTACCATTTTTTGTACATTATTAGATGTTTTACAGTTTCTAGCGATCCAGGTGACATCTATTAATTCTTTAATTTTAGCGGACTATGAGTTATTGATAACAAGCCTACTATGAATCTAATCAGTCACTTATATTTCGGTGTATTCTTTTGAACCGTCCTCTTAAATTTACCAGTTTTAGTATATTATTAGATGTTTTAAACAGTTTCTAGCGTTTCAGGTGGCATCTATTAATTCTTTAATTTTAGGACTATGAGTTACTGATAACAAGCCTACTATGAAAATAAGCAGTCACCTATACTTCTATGTATTCTTTTGAACCATCCTCTTATACCTACCAATTTTAGTATATTATTAGATGTTTAAACAGTTTCTAGCATTCCAGGTAACATCTGTTAATTCTTTAATCTTTTGAACCATCCTCTGAAATTTACTAATTTTTGTACATTATTAGATGTTTTAAACAGTATCTAGCGTTCCAGGTGACATCTTTTAATTCTTTAATTTTAGAGGACTATGAGTTCCTGATAACAAGCCTAATATGAAACTAAGTAGTCACCCATACTTCTGTGTATTCTTATGAACCATCCTCTTTAATTTACCAGTTTAGTATATTATTAGATGTTTTAAACAATTTCTAGCGTTCCAGGTGACATCTATTAATTCTTTAATTTTAGAGGACTATGAGTTATTGATAACAAGCCTACTATGAAACTAAGCAGTCACCTATACTTCTGTGTATTCTTTTGAACCATCATATTAAATTTACCAATTTTAGTATATTATTAGATGTTTTAAACAGTTTCTAGCATTCCAGGTGACATCTATTGATTCTTTAATTTTAGAGGACTATGAATTATAGATAACAAGCCTACTCTCAAACTAAGCAGTCTCATATACTTTTGTGTATTTATTTGAACCATCCTATTAAATTTACCAGTTTTTATATATTATTAAATGTTTTAAACAGTTTCTAGCGTTCCGGGTGACAGCTATTAATTCTTTACTTTTTGAGGACTATGAGTTATTGATAACAAGCCTACTATGAAACTAAGCAGTCTCCTATACTTCTGTGTATTCTTTTGAACGATTCTCTTAAATTTACCAGTTTTTGTATATTATTAGATGTTTTAAACATTTTCTAGCGTTCCAAGTGACATCTATTAATTCTTTAATTTTAGAGGACTATGAGTTATTGATAACAAGCCTACTATGAAACTAAGCAGTCACCTATACTACTGTGTATTCTTCTAAACCATCCTCTTATATTTACTAGTTTTTGCATATTATTAGATGTTTTAAACAGTTTCTAGCGTTCCCGGTGACATATGTTAATTTTTTAATTTTGGAGTTCTATGAGTTACTGATAACAAGCCCACTCTGAAACTAAGCAGTGACCTATACTTCTGTGTATTCTTTTGAACCATCCTCTTAAATTTACCAATTTTAATATATTATTAGATTTTTAAACAGTTCTTGCGTTCCAGATGACATCTATTAATTCTTTTATTTTAGAGGACTATGAGTTACTGATAACAAGCCCACTCTAAAACTAAGCAGTCACTTATACTTCTGTGTATTCTTTTGAACCATTTTCTTAAATTTACCAATTTTGGTATATTATTAGATTTTAAACAGTTTCTAGCATTCCAGGTAACATCTGCTAATTCTTTAATCTTTTGAACAATCCTCTGAAATTACCAGTTTTTGTACATTATTAGATGTTTTACAGTTTCTAGCGTTCCAGGTGACATCTATTAATTCTTTAATTTTAGCGGACTATGAGTTATTGATAACAAGTCTACTATGAATCTAATCAGTCACTTATATTTCGGTGTATTCTTTTGAACCGTCCTCTTAAATTTACCAGTTTTAGTATATTATTTGATGTTTTAAACAGTTTCTAGTGTTTCAGGTGGCATCTATTAATTCTTGAATTTTAGGACTATGAGTTACTGATAACAAGCCTACTATGAAAATAAGCAGTCACACATACTTCTGTGTATTCTTTTGAACCATCCTCTTAAATTTACCAGTTTTAGTATATTATTAGATGTTTTAAACAGTTTCCAGCGTTCTAGGTGACATCAATTAATTATTTAATTTTTGTGGACTATGAGTTATTGATAACAAGCCTACTATGAAACTAAGCAGTCACCTATACTTCTGTGTGTTCTTTTGAACCATCCTCTTAAATTTACCAGTTTTTGTATATTATTAGATGTTTTAAACAGTTTCTAGCGTTCCAGGTGACATCTATTAATTCATTAATTTTAGAGGACTACGAGTTATTGATAACAATCCCCCTATGAAACTAAGCAGTCACCTATACTTCTGTGTATTCTTTTGAACCATCCTCTTAAATTTACTAATTTTAGTATATTATTAGATGTTTAAACAGTTTCTAGCATTCCAGGTAACATCTGTTAATTCTTTAATCTTTTGAACCATCCTCTGAAATTTACCAATTTTTGTACATTATTAGATGTTTTAAACAGTATCTAGCTTTCCAGGTGACATCTTTTAATTCTTTAATTTTAGAGGACTATGAGTTCCTGATAACAAGCCTACTATGAAACTAAGTAGTCACCCATACTTCTGTGTATTATTTTGAACCGTCCTCTTAAATTTACCAGTTTTTGTATACTATTAGATGTTTTAAGCAGTTTCTAGCGTTCCTGGTGACATCTATTAATTCTTTTGTTTTAGAGGACTATGAGTTACTGATAACAAGCCCACTCTGAAACTAAGCAGTCACTTATATTTCTGTGTATTCTTTTGAACCATTTTTTTAAATTTACCAATTTTGGTATATTATTAGATTTTAAACAGTTTCTAGCATTCCAGGTAACATCTGCTAATTCTTTAATCTTTTGAACAATCCTCTGTAATTACCAGTTTTTGTACATTATTAGATGTTTTACAGTTTCTAGCGTTCCAGGTGACATCTATTAATTCTTTAATTTTAGCGGACTATGAGTTATTGATAACAAGCCTACTATGAATCTATTCAGTCACCTATATTTCGGTGTATTGTTTTGAACCGTTCTCTTAAATTTACCAGTTTTAGTATATTATTAGATGTTTTAAACAGTTTCTAGCCTTTCAGGTGGCATCTATTAATTCTTTAATTTTAGGACTATGAGTTACTGATAACAAGCCTACTATGAAAATAAGCAGTCACCTATACTTTTGTGTATTCTTTTGAACCATCCTCTTAAATTTACCAATTTTAGTATATTATTAGATGTTTTCAACAGTTTCTAGCGTTCCAGGTAACGTGTCTTAATTCTTTATTCTTTTGAACCATCCTCTTAAATTTACCAGTTTTTGTACATTCTTAGATGTTTCAAACAGTTTCTAGCGTTCCAGGTGAAATCTATTAATTCTTTACTTTTTGAGGACTATGAGTTATTGATAACAAGCCTACTATAAAACTAAGCAGTCACGCACACTTCTGTGAATTCTTATAACCATCCTCTTAAATTTACCAGTTTAAGTATATTATTAGATGTTTTTAACAGTTTCTAGCGTTCCAGGTGACATCAATTAATTCTTTAATTTTAGAGGAATATGAGTTATTGATAACAAACCTACTATGAAACTAAGCAGTCACCTATACTTCTGTGTATTCTTTTGAACCATCCTCTTAAATTTACCATTTTTTGTATATTATTAGATTCTCTAAACAGTTTCCAGCATTCCATGTGATATCTATTAATTCTTTAATTTTAGAGGACTATGAGTTACTGCAAGCCCACTCTGAAACTAATCAATGACCTATACTTCTGTGTATTCTTTTGAACCATCCTCTTAAATTTACCAATTTTAATATATTATTAGATTTTTAAACAGTTTCTAGCGTTCCAGATGACATCTATTAATTCTTTTGTTTTAGAGGACTATGAGTTACTGATAACAAGCCCACTCTGAAACTAAGCAGTCACTTATACTTCTGTGTATTCTTTTGAACCATTTTCTTAAATTTACCAATTTTGGTATATTATTAGATTTTAAACAGTTTCTAGCATTCCAGGTAACATCTGCTAATTCTTTAATCTTTTGAACAATCCTCTGAAATTACCATTTTTTGTACATTATTAGATGTTTTACAGTTTCTAGCGATCCAGGTGACATCTATTAATTCTTTAATTTTAGCGGACTATGAGTTATTGATAACAAGCCTACTATGAATCTAATCAGTCACTTATATTTCGGTGTATTCTTTTGAACCGTCCTCTTAAATTTACCAGTTTTAGTATATTATTAGATGTTTTAAACAGTTTCTAGCGTTTCAGGTGGCATCTATTAATTCTTTAATTTTAGGACTATGAGTTACTGATAACAAGCCTACTATGAAAATAAGCAGTCACCTATACTTCTATGTATTCTTTTGAACCATCCTCTTATACCTACCAATTTTAGTATATTATTAGATGTTTAAACAGTTTCTAGCATTCCAGGTAACATCTGTTAATTCTTTAATCTTTTGAACCATCCTCTGAAATTTACTAATTTTTGTACATTATTAGATGTTTTAAACAGTATCTAGCGTTCCAGGTGACATCTTTTAATTCTTTAATTTTAGAGGACTATGAGTTCCTGATAACAAGCCTAATATGAAACTAAGTAGTCACCCATACTTCTGTGTATTCTTATGAACCATCCTCTTAAATTTACCAGTTTAGTATATTATTAGATGTTTTAAACAATTTCTAGCGTTCCAGGTGACATCTATTAATTCTTTAATTTTAGAGGACTATGAGTTATTGATAACAAGCCTACTATGAAACTAAGCAGTCACCTATACTTCTGTGTATTCTTTTGAACCATCATATTAAATTTACCAATTTTAGTATATTATTAGATGTTTTAAACAGTTTCTAGCATTCCAGGTGACATCTATTGATTCTTTAATTTTAGAGGACTATGAATTATAGATAACAAGCCTACTCTCAAACTAAGCAGTCTCATATACTTTTGTGTATTTATTTGAACCATCCTATTAAATTTACCAGTTTTTATATATTATTAAATGTTTTAAACAGTTTCTAGCGTTCCGGGTGACAGCTATTAATTCTTTACTTTTTGAGGACTATGAGTTATTGATAACAAGCCTACTATGAAACTAAGCAGTCTCCTATACTTCTGTGTATTCTTTTGAACGATTCTCTTAAATTTACCAGTTTTTGTATATTATTAGATGTTTTAAACATTTTCTAGCGTTCCAAGTGACATCTATTAATTCTTTAATTTTAGAGGACTATGAGTTATTGATAACAAGCCTACTATGAAACTAAGCAGTCACCTATACTACTGTGTATTCTTCTAAACCATCCTCTTATATTTACTAGTTTTTGCATATTATTAGATGTTTTAAACAGTTTCTAGCGTTCCCGGTGACATATGTTAATTTTTTAATTTTGGAGTTCTATGAGTTACTGATAACAAGCCCACTCTGAAACTAAGCAGTGACCTATACTTCTGTGTATTCTTTTGAACCATCCTCTTAAATTTACCAATTTTAATATATTATTAGATTTTTAAACAGTTCTTGCGTTCCAGATGACATCTATTAATTCTTTTATTTTAGAGGACTATGAGTTACTGATAACAAGCCCACTCTAAAACTAAGCAGTCACTTATACTTCTGTGTATTCTTTTGAACCATTTTCTTAAATTTACCAATTTTGGTATATTATTAGATTTTAAACAGTTTCTAGCATTCCAGGTAACATCTGCTAATTCTTTAATCTTTTGAACAATCCTCTGAAATTACCAGTTTTTGTACATTATTAGATGTTTTACAGTTTCTAGCGTTCCAGGTGACATCTATTAATTCTTTAATTTTAGCGGACTATGAGTTATTGATAACAAG